>NW_028229626.1:131361-215700 GCF_053477565.2 Lygodium microphyllum | reverse complement strand
GTTCAAATAAGCAATCTTTCCCTTGCTAAGTTATGCAGTTAGCAATGATAACTTCTTGGAGTTTAAGCATCGTAAGAAACCTTTCATGATTCGCACCTTCCATGATGATTCGTTGTAAAAAGAATAGGGGTTAATAGTGCAAGATGCAGTTTTATACCTTCTAGACTTAACCGAAGTATACTACTTTAGTGGATAAATAATCTTGCTCATAATTTGTTTCAATGCATAATGCTTTTGGATGCTTTGTTGAGGATATGAAAAATAAAGGTCACTTGATAGCAAAAGGAAAAAAGAAGGGCAGAATGTTTACGTTGGATGCAAACATGCCTGAATTGAGTGCAGCAATGTTTGCACATGGGACCGGTATAGTTGCAGATATTGATATCTGGCATAAACGCATTGGTCATGTTAATGTACAGCGACTTAAATCAATGCAAGCCCAAAATATTGTTGCAAGATTGCCTAAATTCAAGGTTGCAGAAATGCATAAGGTATGTGAAGCCTGTCAATTTGGAAAAACAGGCAAGGAAACCATTTCCTAGACATGTTCAAGAGAGTAAAAAGCCATTGAAATTAATCCACTGTAATGTATGGACTACTAAAGCTGCATCTCTTGGAGGTTGTTATTATTTTGTCACTTTTATTGATGACTATAGCAGAAAATTTTGAGTGTATTTTATGAAAAGAAAAGTGAAGTTTTTGGGCATTTCAAAACTCTTAAAGCTATGGTTGAAAAAGAAATAGGCCTACAAATAAAATGCCTAAGGTTAGATGGAGGGGGAGAGTACCTCTCAAATGAGTTTGCAAGGTTCCTGCAGGAGCATGGCATAAAGCAACAATATTCATGCAGTCATACCCCACAACAAAATGGAATTGCAGAAAGGAAAAACAGGCATATTGGAGAGGTATCTCGTGCCATGCTCAACGAAAAGGACTTGCCAGATTTTTATTGGGCTGAAACAGTTCTTACAACAGTCTACATAATGAACAAGACTCCCACTGCAGCAATACATGGGATGACTCCAGAGGAGAGGTATACTGGTAGGAAACCAGATATTTCTCATTTGAAGATTTTTGGTTGCATTGCCTATGTTCATGTGCCAGATGAGTTGAGATCCAAGTCGAATCCAAAAGCTGAGAAGTGAATCTTTATTGGTTACTCTCTGCAGCATTAGAAAGGGTATAGATGCTATAACCCTTCTACTCGTAAGTTTACAGTGAGCAGAGATGTTTTTTTTAATGAGATGAGTAGCTGGTATAAACCAGTAAATGTGATTGATGATGTAGATGCACAAAATGGTAATGCTGCACAGATGTCACAGCAGCAGTCACAAAATATTAGTGGACCTAAAGTGTCCTCTCGTAGTGGTTCACATTCTTCGCCATGGACAGGCAGATTGAGATCAGGAGAATCTCCTCAAAACAATGCAGATAGTGGTATGCAAGTTTCATGAAAAGGAAAGAGAAGGTAGATCAGCCCATGTTTGATGTGAATGCAGGTCACTCTTATGTGGATGGTGAATCCAGTGGCTTAGAACAAAGCATTGATGATGAGTTGGGTATTCCTTCTATTGTTACACCTGGAGTAAGGAAGACCAGGGATGTTTTGAGAGCACCTGGGAGTGAACCTACTTTGCGCAGGTCTACTAGAGCTAGGTATCCTATGGATAGGCTGGAATATGATGGATTTACAGCCATTCACTATGCCTATATGGTCAAAGTGATACAGGAGCCAGAACCACTTCTTTTGATCAAGCCATGGGAAAAGAAAAATGGGAGAAAGCCATGGATAAAGAAATGGATGCCTTGGAAGCAAATGCTACATGGGAATTGGTACCTTTGCCTAAAGATAAGAATGCAATTGGTTGTAGGTGGGTTTATAAGGTGAAGCACAATGTAGATGGTTCTGTGAATAGATACAAGGCAAGAATAGTAGTCAAGGGGTATGCACAAACATATGGCATTGATTATGAAGAAACATTCAGTACAGTTGCAAGGATGGCAACCGTAAGAGCAGTCATTGCTATGGCTACATCAAAGGGATGGTCTTTACATCAGATGGATGTAAAGAATGCCTTTTTGCATGGTGATTTGCAAGAAGAGGTCTATATGGAGCAGCCACTAGGTTATGTGCATGCTGTTCATCTTGATTTTGTTTGCAGGTTGAAGAAAGCCTTGTATAGCTTGAAGCAAGCACCTAGAGCATGGTCTGACAAGATAGGACAGTATCTTGTCACTATTGGCTTTCAGATTTCCAAGGCAGATTTCTCACTTTATGTGAGAAAAACAGAGAAATGTATTATGCTACTTGTCATTTATGTTGATGATTTGATTATGATAGGTGATAGTGATGAAGATATCCTTCATGTAAAAATTCTATTGAAGCAGAAGTTTGAGGTGAAGGATTTGGGAGAGCTGCGTTATTTCTTGGGCATTGAGGTGATTAGATCACCAAGTGGGATACGGCTCTTGCAGAGATAGAATGGATTGGACATGTTGTCCAAATATAGGATGACAGGCTGTAAGCCTATTTCAGTTCCTTTGGAGCAGAATGTGAAGCTGAGCGCAGATGTAGGTGAGCTTCTGGAAGACCCTACTATGTACAGACGCATAGTAGGAAGTTTGATTTATATGATTATTACCAGGCCAGATTTGAGCTATGCTGTTGGATTGGTAAGTCAGTTTATGTAGGCTCCAAGGAAACCGCATTTGGATGTGGCTAGACGCATACTCAGGTATGTGAAGTCCACATTGTAGTATGGACTACTTTATGAGACTGGGGTTCAGATATAGTTGCATAGATACACTGATGCTGATTGGGCTGGTAGTATTTCTGATAAACGATCTACCTGTGGATATGTGTTCTCTTTTGGGAGTGTTGCAGTCACTTGGAGCAGCAAGAAACAGCCTACAGTTGCCTTGTCGAGCACAAAGGCTGAGTACAGGGGAGCAGCAATGGTTGCATGTGAGGTAGCTTGGTTGCATAAGCTACTTTATGATATGCATCAGTCTACAGATGGGCCAGCTGTCATTTATTGTGACAACATGAGTAGTATAAAATTGGCAAATAACCCAGTCTATCATGCTAGAACAAAGCACATTGAGTTGCATTATCACTATGTGCGGGAGAGGGTTTCACTAGGTCTTATTGATCTAGTTTATGTCAGCACAGAGGATCAGGTAGATGACATATTTACGAAGGCATTGGGCGCAGAGAAGCTGTGCAAGTTCAGAGACCTGCTTGGCGTGCAGGAATTGGGATTGAGCTCGAGGGGAGTGTTGAGATATCGAGCTCCATTCGTGATATGCCATGGTGACCGTTGTGCATTTATGTCACCGACTTGTCAGTTGTTGCACATGCGGTTGGTACACCGCCCATGAATAATAGCTGCATGACAACTATCCTTATCTACTCTAGTTCGTGGTTCAGTTAGTATGCCACCTTAGCTAGTTCAGTTTGGTTTGAGACCCATATATAGGGTTCTTCTGTTTCTTTGTATGAGAGTTCTTTGGCTTACACAACTAAGAAGAGGAAAACTGTTTTCAGCCTCCACCTCTGAGCGTATTCCCCCATTGTGCAAGCAAGAAAGCTACAAGTGAAACTCCTTCTCTCCCACAATCTTGACACTAGTACCCAGTGGAAGAGGCCCCATACCAGGCACAAAGAGACCTGCCTTTGTGGATGCTGAGTCTAGGAAGGATCCGAAGAATGCCAGGATGGAAACCTGAACCATGTCCATACTCTCGACTATGCTAGGGTTGGCGTAGTATGATGAGTTCATCCAGGAACTATTAGGTCAACTGGAAAGAATAAAAATAGGAGGAAAGTCAGCATTGGTGCAGCTCAAAACTAAAAAGGAAACATTTGTAGCTTACCAACTCAAAAAAATGCATCAACTAGCCATCCAGTAAAGGTAGATAAGTGACTTGAGGGAAGAGTTGGAAGCCAAATAGGTAATAGAAGGAAAAATAGAGTAGAAAGTCACAAAAAGCCCCATGGCAAGGGAAGCGGGAGAACAGGTGATGTTGGAGGAGGACTTTTAGGTCCTCCTACAGCATTGGAATGAGCAGATGCAAGAGTACCTTGACTAGCTAAAGATAATTGAGATGAGTTAGAAAGGGTTAGGACCCTAGTCTACATCAAGTGTGGAAAGGAGAAACAACAAAAGGAAGAGCTGCTCAAGGAATTGTGTGAGGCTAGGGCATAAAGATACAAAGTGGCAGCCAAAAAAACTAATAGACATGGAAACAACTTCAAATGGCCCTCTTAGAACAAGAATGGCTAGGAGAGAAACTGAACCACCTGAAACAACAGAAATAGGAAATTCTCATAATTGGAAAGGATCAAGAACAGATGGTCATAATGTTGTTTCAGTACCCAAATCAAGGCATAGAGAGGATGAGCAAAAAGGATAGGGTGTGGGAGGAACAAACCATTGGAAGACTCATAGATCTCACCGAATGCCTTGGCTTGGTAGAAAGTGAATGAATCATGGTGCCGGTAAGGGAAAAAGAAATGGAGACAGGTCTTAAGCTCCAATAGCAGAACTTTTTGAACACAATCCTGCATGTGACCCAAGCCAGGGGTGAAGATACCATGGAAGGCCTATAGAGGATGAGCCCTGAGATATGGCCTCCATGAGAAAGTACTGAAAGAGAGCACCAACCTAAGCATGGAGGAACAATGACAATACCTGAGGTAGGCTAGGCTCTCAATGAAGGAGCTAGAGGAGTTAGGGTTTGGAGAGCTAGAACAACCAACTCAACCACCCACTGTAGCTCCAACATAACCACCAAGAGAAGAAGGGCGAAACTTTGAACAAGGCCAAGATGAGTAATAATAGCTACAAATGTCGAGTCCATCACAGCAAGTGCAAGCACACACAAAAGAGTAGGGTGAGGAAACCACCCCTAAGAGGGTTGTGGAAAGAAAGCATGAGTAGAGAGAGCAGGTGGGGTTGGCTCAAAGGAGACTTCAAGAAAAGCTGAAGCAAGTTCCTAAGATTAAGATTCCACAAAGAGAGGAATATTATCCTATAAACTGGACCTAGGAATTGGCTATTTTGGAGCAATGGGAAAAACCAAAGCTACCCTTTGAGTTCTCCTTTTTCCAATACCCTCATTCTTTAGATAGAGTTCTATCTCTAAGGGTGGTGGAGTATGTGATTAGGCTCATGAAATGGCTAGGGAATAGGTGGATAAAGGAGAGAAAAAGACACCCCATAAGGTGGCAAAAAGAGCCCATTGATTATTGGTAAGAAAAGGTTTGGGAGATTCCAAAGATTGTTAGCGGCGGATATGAAGCCCAACCACAATGGCTGTGATGCATCTAGGATACCAATCTTGATGCTTAGATGGCCTTTTGCACCACCATACGAGATGACTATAATGACCCTGCCTACATGCCATATCCATAGAGAATAGAGGTAGATTACAACCCAAATATGCATGGTAGGTATGACTTTCAAAGGATCTATACTGTGAATGTAGAAAGCCTAGAGGAGTGTCTAATCTTCACTAAGTAAGACATCTGTCTATCTATCACACACTTCCTCGAGCAGTTCTCATCTTGCCATGATTCCACCTTTATTAGCACATGTAATTATCTTAGGGTACTTATGATTTTACTCAAGAAAAATCCCATGGTAGAAGAGGCCCGACTCTCACCACTCTTTTTTAATCTAAACACATGTATTGATAGTTGTGTGATGGCCCCGTCTAATGTTTGAAGGCCACGCTACTGCCTTCTTTTTGCATGGTCATCATAGAAGATATGATAGCCACTTCACTAAGTGTAGCCACCCCTTATCAATGATACCTCTAAATGTACACATTAACATAAAAGGCTATTTGCATAGAAGACCATTCCTTACCAAGTACCTTAGGCCCCCTCATAGTGTAGCTCCTAAAGAGCATAGGGATGATGCCTAGCATACTTCCTCCCTATGTATTAAGTGTTGATTGTGATATGCCAGGGTGACCGTTGTGCATTTATGTCACCGACTTGTCAGTTCAGATGCGGTTGGTACACCGCCCATGAATAATAGCCAGATGACAGCTATCCTTATCTACTCTAGTTCGTGGCTCAGTTAGTATGCCACCTTAGTTAGTTGAGTTTGGTTTGAGACCCATATATAGGGTTCTTCTATTTCTATGTACTTGAGCTCTTTTTGGCTTACACAAACTAAGAAGAGGAAAACTGTTTTCAGCCTCCACCTTTGTGTGTATTCCCCCATTGTACAAGCAAGAAAGCTACAAGTGAGACTCCTTCCTTCTCTCCCACAATCTTGACATGGTATCAGAGCCTTGTTCGTGGTAAGGAGCTCAAGAAAGCAAACCAAGTTCGCAGTGTTCTGGTAAGAGGACGAGTGTTGCTTTCATTTTTCTGTTTTGGGAGCAAGTCTCTACAGGTAGCACAACCGGAAAGTGCAAGAGTGCATTGTCTCAGATTGAGATGCCCTTCGCGGTGTAGCAAGAGGGCAGTATATGTTGCGGGCGAGGGCTTTAGCTCTCGGTTGCTCTTTTTATTTTATTTGAGGCCATTTCGGGGCCTATTTTGAAGGTGGAAGTTTTCTACACGCACTTACGAAAAGGCCCTGTTTTATGCTGTGCGACCACTGTTCTACAGGTCGGTGAAAAGTTACTATAGAAATTGCATCATATGCCTGTGTGCAGAGACATTGGGAGTTACAGAATCATCCTTGTTGCCTGTTGATGCAAAATTGTCACTAGGAAGTGACTGTGTGGTCAAATATCACTTTCCTCAGTTTTGCAGATTTGCCCTTGTGAGGCTGAAGCTGTGTTTTTTGCAGTGACAGAATTTTTTGCAGTGTTTTGTAATGGCGTCTGATTCTCTTTCACAGATTGTCACTGAAAAGCTTGACAAGAACAACTTCCAAGCATAGAAGTTTAGAATGACGAATTTTCTTATGGGAAAAGGATATTGGGAATTCGTTGCAGGAAACGAAGAAGAACCAGTTCTTCTTCATGTTCCCAATCAACAACAAATGCAAGCAAATAAAGCATGGCATGAGAGAGCCAAAAAAGTTATGTACTGGCTGTCTATCAGTATTTCAGACTCTATGATTGTGCTTTCAAGATGCAAGTATGCCAAAGGAGGCATGGGATACTTTGTCAAAAACGTATAGCACAAATACGCAAGCCAGGAAGATGCAGCTCAAGCAAGACTTACACAATGTGCAAAGAGAAAGTATAAGCATCAATGACTACCACATGAAGGTGAAGAAGATTGCAGATGCACTTGCTTCCATTGGGTCACCAGTGGAAGATGATGATTTAGTTTCTGTGACCTTGAATGGTCTAGGAAAGGATTATGCAAAGTTCCGAACATTGATTTCCATCCGTGAAAGATTTCCTGATTTTGAGGAGTTGATTGCTCTTCTAATTTCTGAGGAGCAGAGAAATGGTGGTGCATCTTCTTCAGGAGGAACTTCAAAAGAAGCTGTCTTCTACTCAAATGCTGGAAGAGGTAGAGGCAGAGGTAGAGGAGGCCGATCTGGAGGCCGTGGTAGAAATCAGAATATGCAGCAAACTCAAGAAAACCAATCCTATGGAGGAGAACGTGGTAACTCTAGAGGCAGGGGGAGCCAAAGAGGTCATGGTTGATGGCAAAGATGCCAAAATGCAAATAGCAATGTTGAATGCTACTATTGTGGTAAAATGGGTCATATGGCTAAATACTGCTATAAAAAGCAGAATGACATCATGAATGGAAAATTGCAACAAGGGAATTATGCATATTCTAGTAGACAGGGTGATGACAGAAATGAGCATTTGTTTATGGTGTAGCACATGACCAATTCTGTGACAAGTGCAGAAGAAAGCAACGATGTGTGGTATGTTGACTCAGGTTCATCAAACCACATGACAGGAAATGCAGAATGGATGCAGGATGCAAGGAAAATGGAAAAACCAGGATTTGTGGAGACTAGTGATGATACTGCACATCCTATTGTGCAGATTGGAAAAATTCATTTCTCTATGTAGGATGGAAAAAAGAAATACCTATCGGATTTATTTCATGTCTCGAATATCACCAAGAACCTGGTTTCTATTGGTCAAATGATTGAGCAGGGCTTCCAGTTCCCATGGATGCTTTGTTGAGGATATGAAAAATAAAGGTCGCTTGATAGCAAAAGGAAAGAAGAAGGGCAGAATGTTTACGTTGGATGCAAACATGCCTGAATTGAGTGCAGCAATGTTTGCACATGGGACCGGTGTAGTTGCAGATATTGATATCTGGCATAAACGCATTGGTCATGTTAATGTACAACGACTTAAATCAATGCAAGCCCAAAATATTGTTGCAAGATTGCCTAAATTCAAGGTTGCAGAAATGCATAAGGTATGTGAAGCCTGTCAGTTTGGAAAATAGGCAAGAAAACCATTTCCTAGACATGTTCAAGAGAGTAAGAAGCCATTGGAATTAATCCACTCTAATGTGTGGACTACTAAAGCTGCATCTCTTGGAGGCTGTCATTATTTTGTCACTTTTATTGATGACTATAGCAGAAAAGTTTGGGTGTATTTTATGAAAAAGAAAAGTGAATTTTTTGGGCATTTCAAAACTCTTAAAGCTATGGTTGAAAAAGAAACAGACCTGCAAATAAAATGCCTAAGGTCAGATGGAGGGGGAGAGTACCTCTCAAATGAGTTTGCAAGGTTCTTGCAGGAGCATGGCATAAAGCAGCAATATTCATGCAGTCATACCCCACAACAAAATGGAATTGCAGAAAGGAAAAACAGGCATATTGGAGAGGTATCTTGTGCCATGCTCAATGAAAAAGACTTGCCAGATTTTTACTGGGCTGAGGCAGTTGCTACAGTAGTCTACATAATGAACAGGACTCCCACTGTAGCATTACATGGCATGACTCCAAAGGAGAGGTTTACTGGTAGGAAACCAGATATTTCTCATTTGAAAATTTTTGGTTGCATTGCCTATGTTCATGTGCCAGATAAGTTGAGATCCAAGTTGGATCCAAAAGCTGAGAAGTGCATCTTTATTGGTTACTCTCTACAACAAAAAGGGTATAGATGCTATAACCCTTCTACTCGTAAGTTTACAGTGAGCAGAGATGTTGTTTTTGATGAGATGAGTAGCTGGTATAAACCAGTAAATGTGATTGATAATGTAGATGCACAAAATGGTAATGCTGCACAGAATTCACAGCAGCAGTCACAAGATATTAGTGGACCTGGAGCGTTCTCTAGTAGTGGTTCACATTCTTCGCCATGGACAGACAGATTGAGATCAGGAGAATCTTCTCAAAGCAATGCAGATAGTGGTATGCAGGTATCACGAAAAGGAAAAGAGAAGGTTGATCAGCCCATGTTTGATGTGAATGCATGTCACTCTTATGTGGATGGTGAATCCAGTGGCTCAGAACAGAGCATTGATGATGAGTTGGGTATTCCTTCTATTGTTACACCTGGAGTAAGGAAGACCAGGGATGTTTTGAGAGCACCTGGGAGTGAACCTACTTTGCGCAGGTCTACGAGAGCTAGGTATCCTGTGGATAGGCTGAAATATGATGGATTTACAGCCATTCACTATGCCTATATGGTCAAAGTGATATAGGAACCATAACCCACTTCTTTTGAGCAAGCCATGGGAAAAGAAAAATGGGAGAAAGCCATGGATGAAGAAATGGATGCTTTGGAAGCAAATGCTACATGGGAATTGGTACCTTTACCTAAAGATAATAATGCAATTGGTTGTAAGTGGGTTTATAAGGTGAAGCACAATGCAGATGGCTCTATGAACACATACAAGGCAAGATTAGTAGTCAAGGGGTATGCACAAACATATGGCATTGATTATGAAGAAACATTCAGTCTGATTGCAAGGATGGCAACTGTAAGAGCAGGCATTGCTATGGCTGCATCAAAGGGATGGTCTTTACATCAGATGGATGTAAAGAATGCCTTCTTGCATGGTGATTTCCAAGAAGAGGTCTATATGGATAAGCCACCAGGTAGTGCATGATGTTCATCCTGAGTTTGTTTGCAGGTTGAAGAAAGCCAAATACTTTTCCTAAAAAGATGTAAGTAATTTCAAGATACAACATTCCATGCAAATATGCGATTCATAGACTTTTTCCTTTTATACAACTATAAGTTTTACAATGACCATTTCTTTTCCTTGCCTAAGCTATAATGATTGACAATTTAAGGCTACTCGTATAAACCCTACGCTGATTTACATCAAGAACTATGCCTATAAACCCTTCGTTTAATGCATTGATTTCAAGCTTTAATATGAAAATGCATCCTTTCCTAAATACAAACTTGGATAAAAGAACTCCATGCATGAGAAAATGCCGTGAGACCATTAATGATTTAATTCGTCCTTTAGCACTTAACCGACCTAAAATGTAAGCATCCTCGCATGCAACTGGCAAAGTTCATAGTTTCCTTTCCATGCATTGCAATTCTTTGGACAACATTCAATGGGCATCTAAGACTATCCTCTATATGAATCACGTCCGTGAATTTAAATCATAAGCGCAACATGCGATATAAGCTCTACCCTTCTTAGCATGATATCATCTTCTAAGTTATGCATTATACGTTCAAGAAGATTGCAACTACCCTTGTTGACGAGAGTGTGAGCAATTTCAATTAATCGGCATGCACTAAACTTTTTAAAACAAATGAATAAATGCATTTAAATTTTCCTAAAAACCATCATGCTTAACACATCCCTTTCATGCGAGAATACAATTGGAACCTGGGTATGAGGACTTGTAGCGTTGTCCACGCATGAACTCGGGTTGGAAGCTCCCGCGTGTGCGCCTCACGTCTTTAGCTTTGGAGCCATTTTTGCAGTGTATTTTGTTGCAGCAACTCCCCTTTGGATTACTCGCATGTCCCGAAGTCTCACAGTTCGCGATCTCCCTTTCCCGCACAAGACACGGGCCTTCGAGACTCAGTTTTACAACCTCGGGAGAGGCGCGAGTGAAAAGGGGCTATGGGAAGCTTTTATAGAAGCTTCCAAGGAAGCTAAGCTTTTATAGAAGCTTCCAAGGAAGCTTGAACACCAGAGATGATGTGGAGAGAGAAGAAGAGGATGATTGGGAGAGGATGATGACGCTAATGACAAGGATGGTGATAATGATGATGATGATGGTGACGATGCAGGCGACAACAGCGTGGCAACCAGGGCGGCGGCGTTTGTGGGCTGGTGATAGCACGGTGTCCTTGGTGGCAACAGTAGCCGTCAGTTCCTTCCTCTCTCCTCCCCCCTCAAGCTTAAGGGGGAGGTTCATATAGATAGAGGGGGGAGGGAATGGCCACACACATGGTCAGTAGCATGCCTCCTCCCCCCCATGCTCTCCTACACATAACTCCTCTTACACTCATACTCCCTCTCCCTGCCATGCATCAGTTGAGGGGAGAGGATTAATAGTAAAAAAAAATTCAATTTTGTTTTCATTATCCATTTGCCTTTTCCCGTGAAGGGTGTTCCCACGTGGGCTTGCGGGTTTTTATCCATGGACTCTTGTGCGCAATGCGGGATGGAATTTGATGATGCACGTAGACATTATTCCGTTGCGGGAGATTACTTTGCACTACTTTTGCGCGAGATGTGTGGGGTATAGGACTATTAATATTTTGTGGCGGAAATATTACAAGCAAGGCAAGTAATAGCTATCCTCCATGGTTAGTGCCATGTCATGTCAATGGTTTATCCTAAGTTTGTCAATCATTGCAATAGGGTACTAGAGGTCTAAGGTTCCCTGGTGGTGATGAAATAAAATGTGGTTGCACTTTAGATTATGAGCTCATGCATTTGCTACTTACATAATGTGTCGTTAGATGATCAGTTTGCTTGATATTGCTATTGAATTGGTGTAGGATAGCACCTTCAATAGCAACAATGGTAGTGCAAAGTGGTACACAAGGATGCAACAAGGCCTATAATATGGTAGCTCTAGCTACATTAGCTTGCCATCATTCAGGCACCTACCATGCTTGTGGTATTTTGCAACTCCATGGCATGAGCACAACATCAAACAACGCAACATCAATTGTAGGAAATTTCCTTCTGAGAAGGGCTAGAGACATGTTGGGGATTGTCTTGGCTTGCATGCATGCATGATTCCGAAAAGAGTCCTTGGTCTACTCAGGTCTTGGAAATTAATCTCAGAGTCTCTCGCATTTTCCAAAAATGGTGCATAGATTATATTTGGTGGTTTCCTAGTTTTCATATGCTAACTTCATCTGTTTATGCTATGTGCAGGCTTGGCTTTATAATAGAATTTCTCTCCCATGTAGCCATTCTTGGTTTCATGGCTAGTATCGCTATCTCTATTGGCCTTGAATAGCTTTAAAAGCCTACACAAGATCTCTACTGCATCATTCACTTGGATCACAAATGTTGTTTCTGTTTTACAAATATGTAATAGATGATACAAGCTTAAGGACCTCAACAGCTTGGTTAGCTCCATATTACAACCTATGAATATTTACCCTAACTTCAGCTTATAACCATCCCCCAGCAAGTAGGAAACTAAGAAATCCCTAGCTATTAGGATAGTTTGTATCAAGGCCCCTAAAGTGGTCAAGATTGATGTGGCCAACTTCAAATCATTAGTGCAAAAACTTCTTGGGCAACGTCCTTCCTCAAGTCTCAATTGTAATAGAAAGAAGACGAGTATCATCAATGTATAGGAGAGCAATAAGCTATTGCAAGAGGAAGAGAAAGTTAGTGATGTCTCTGTAGGAGAACAACAACCCAAAATGGGCATTACTGCTTTGATGAAATTGATCAAACTATCATAGATGCATGGTTTGGTGCCATGGCCAAAAAATTAGAGACCTATAGCAATAGTTTATTCTAGACATTGCCAAGCAAGGGTGTGGCTCATTCCACGTACACCCTATTATAAGCTAGTTGATGACCATAGTGCATCGAAAAGATGATCATTATAATATATTGATTACATAGACATACCATGTTTTAAAAACATATTAAAAAGAAGCTTATAATACATTGCAAAATTGTACTTGGAGTGCTTAGTGATGGTGACTGATACTGAAATCTATGATGTCTCTATTTCACAACTTATCATGCCATGGGGGAAATTTTTTTAATGCACCAATTATTCGAGGAGAGTCCAGCATATTAGAAATATTAACACTTCTTAGGATGAACTATGATTAATATTATATTAAAGGAGGTGATGATAGGTGCTATTCAACTTATTAGATAATCCTTCAATCAAGAGATGTACATTTGAGTACCTGCGCCCTTGGATATTGCAAAATATTACTAAGTTGCGATGATGTGGTACAATAGCGTAAAAGTCCACAAAGCTCGACTAGCTTAGTACTATTTCTTCTTTGACTCAAGTGTTTTTTATTTCTCTAGCATGAAAGTCGGTGCACCTCCACTCAGTCCATAGAGTGTATACAGCATGCTATGTTGTAGAATGGAAAAAGGTGAAAAAAAGAGAAGTGTTAGTTTAGAGAAGGCGACGGGAGCTCCAAAATGTAATAGAGGGAAAATATATTAAGGTTAGTTTTTGAATGGTAGGATGATATTTTTTTAAAAAAATTGAGTTTATCAATATTTATTTCTCTATTTCTTTTTTGAAGAATTCTAGAAAACGATAAGTCACATGATCATATTGATAGCATCACCAATTTGTTATAAAATATAAACCCCCCCTCCCCCGATCACTCAACTCTTGGTGATTTTTGGTGCATGCACCACATCAATTATCTATGTGAGTAGAGTGAGTAAACTTTGTCGATCATCATCATTCCAAATGCAAGTCTTATAGAGATTTTCAATGTCTCATCAAAATTGGAAAATTAAAGAGATCTTGGTAACGTTCAAGATTCTTTAAATACAAATTGTTTTGTCTCATCAGTGATAATATTAGCTACCAAGACTCATGTGGAATAATTTGCATATCTAATAGAGTCTACATCTCTACTAGATCCGTTTCCAACATCTAGTGTCCAATTAGATCTTATATATCCTTTAATATTCCTATCACCCAATGCTTCAAATCAATAACAAGAAGTCATTCGAGCCTCCTCCTATTAGATTAGTTTGATGCCTTATTAGAAGTACTCACACGATCCCATCAATGATGATTGAGCATGGCATAAGATAGATAAGAGAAAGCATTAAGGAGTGTCTCTAACTCACTAGCATGTGTTGCCCAACCCAAACTCATGCAAACTCTCTTGATAAATGCATGTCTTGGCATATGTTGTTGACATTGGCACCTTTAAATCTCAACAAGTAACCCAATGACTTGTTGTTGGTATATTATTATAGACAAGGGCTCTTTAAAATAATCCTAATTGTTATCCCAAAAAGATATCTATATCTCTCTAATAGTCTACATCTTTGGCTCAACAAACAAAATTTTGTTGATGTTGATTATTCAGCCTAAAGAGAGAATTAGGTTTGTCTCTACTAAGAGAGAGAGAGAGAGAGAGAGAGAGAGAGAGAGAGAGAGAGAGAGAGAGAGAGAGAGAGAGTGTGTGTGTGTGTGTGTGAGGCATGCCTTACAAGAAATTATGCCTCTCTCTATACAAATATTCTTTTTGAATTTTGCAGGTAAACTCCTCGGTAGACACAAATTGTGTTTGGGGTTCGACTCCCCTTGAGTTTATCTTTATTTTTTATTTTGTAGGTTTCATATGTGTAACCACTAATGTATAGTTATAGATGAACTCTTGTGACTTTTGAAGACGATATTGTTAATATCTGCACAATCTTCTTTAGTGAAAATGGACCAAAGTTGGTGATTTTTGCCCACCCAATAGTAACACTTTCCATGCACATACTTGATCAATTTGCATTATATCCTTTAATATTCCTATCTACCCAAATGCTTCAAATCAATAACGAGGAGTCATGTGAGCATCTTCCTATTATATTGGTTTGGGATGCCTTATTAGAAATACTCACATGATCCCATCAATGACGATTGAGCACTTTACCTTCTATCAAAAGGTTTTACAACAAGGACAAAATTGAACTCTTCATTCTCTATCTATTTAATAGTGATCCATCTATTGTGGTAGTACAACTACAAATGTTTCTGCTTCATCAACTGAATACACAGCCTCTCATTGGTAATATATGACAAATATGTTATTCAAATCCATCCTCAGCACAACTTGATCCTTGTACAAATGATCATTTCTATCACCGTATCCTCTCCCTCTCTCTCTCTCTCTCTCTCTCTCTCTCTCTCTCTCTCTCTCTCTCTCTCTCTCTCTCTCTCTCTCTCTCTCCCTCTCAAACAATGGCCATGGTTGATACTTGAAATTCTTGCCTTAGCATTACCTACTCATTAAGATGTAAGGATATGCAATTTGGAGGAGCAAAGTGCTCTCTCTCTCTCTCTCTCTCTCTCTCTCTCTCTCTCTCTCTCTCTCTCTCTCTCTCTCTCTCTCTCTCTCTCTCTCTCTCTCTCTCTCTCTCTCTCTCACACACACACACACACACACACACACACACACATATGCACCAATAGTGCAAGACATGGAAGGCATTTTGTCCTAACTAAGACCAAAGGTCATGGTATTGGATTTGCAATACCATTTTCTCTTGCTTGTGGATAATTAAAGCAGTGCATACGATAGATAAGAGCAAGCATAAAGGAGTGTCTCTAACTCACTAGCATGTGTAGCCCAACCCAAACTCATGCAAGCTTTCTTGATAAATGCATGCCTTGGCATGTGTCATTGACATTGGCACCTTTAAATTTCAACAAGTAACCCAATGACACATTGTTGGTATATTATTATAGACAAGGGCTTTTAAAAATAAACCTAATTGTTATCCCAAAAATATATTTGTAATAGTCTACGTCTTTGGCTCAACAAACAAAATTTTGTTGATGTTGATTTTTCGGCCTAAAAAGAGAATTAGGTTTGTCTCTACTAATCATGGGATGCTTTCATGGTTTTGCTTTGGAGGTCTTTTAAAAAAACACACACAAATTGGATAAGAATATGAAAGGTCATTAGATGATATAAAAGTAGAGTGGACCTTTATCTTGATTTCTAAATCCACTTACTTTTTGTTTATAAGCTTTGAATTTTGTTAGAGGACATAGTTTCGTGTGCATATTGTGGGAGCTATACATGTGTATATGTGGAATTAAAGTCATATGATCTTACTTAGCAATGTGCACTAGAGAGAGAGAAAGAGAGAGAGAGAGAGAGAGAGAGAGAGAGAGAGAGAGAGAGAGAGAGAGAGAGAGAGAGAGAGAGAAAGTGAGAGTGAGAGAGAGGCATGATTGCCTTTTAGAGGCAATTGTGCCTTTCTCTATACAAATATTATTTTTGAATTGTGTAGGTAGACTCCTCGGTAGACACAAATTGTGTTTGGGGTTCAACTTCCCTTAAGTTGTCTTTACTTTTTCTTTTGTAGGTTTAATATGTGTAACCACTTATGTATAGTTATGATTGAACCCTTGTGACTTTTGAAGACGATATATTGTTAATACATTTCCAAACTTAGTAAGAAGAACTTAAAATCTCATGATCCTTTGCTAAACCTGATAATAAGGACTTTAAATTCTATGTGCCCTTTGAACCCATGAATGTAAGTTCAAGAAATATTAAGATCTATAACCTAAACTGGGTATTAAAAAAATTTAACCACTTGAGCCTTTAAACCTAGCAATGTAAGTTTAGAGAACACTAAGATCCACAATCTAAACTTCACATCAAATGTTAAGGAAACAATAGTTAATGAAACACTAGTACTTTTTTTTATTAGATTATATATTAGAATGTTTTCCATGTGTAGGAGAGAATGTTAAGTTGCTTTATTTTCAAAAATATTAATTGCATATCAAAACACCTATCCCATAAAATATTTTTAATTCATCGGGACACATCTATCCAATAAAGTCATGATATATACATCACAATGGCACATTATGAGATGTTGACTAACAATATAATCAAATTATTATGCTCATGAGGGTATCTATTGCACAAAGTAAAACCAATTATAATCTCAGATGATGGTTTTCCATAAAATGACTTAAATATTCTTTCGATCCTTACATAAATTTGTATTTAGTATGCATGTTCTCTCTACACTATTTTCAATCCCCATATGTCTTTTTCTTTTGAGAAATGCATTAAGGCTTTGTTTAAATAAGGTAAAAGGTAATATGTGTAAGCTTATGGGATCCAAAAGTTGGCAATAAGGATGGGCCAAGTTGTCATCAAAGAGGGCATATTTCTACTTAAGTAGACCAAAAGGTGGACTAATGCATATATAGCTTTTGTGGGATACATTATAGCATTTTGGATTTCTAAGGGAGTAGCAACGAGAGCACTTTGGGCTAGAGTAGGGCCCATTAGCATTAGATGAACACATAAACTAGTGGCGGAAAAATGCATACCGAATGGTGGCAAGAACTCCATTGAGCTCCTCAACTTTGATTCGAGTAGCTTCTTCCTCCGTGTCTTGAGAACTGGTGTGGTATGTTTCCCTTGTTCTGTGGCACTTGGTCCTCGGCTTCGATCATGAGCACCAAGGTGGTTGATTGAGTCTTGCAAAATAAAATCCTATTTTGGAGCACTTGCAATAAATTTTTTTAGACAATAAACTTATGTTGAAAAGTGATTAATTTATTACAGTTGTACTAAATCTAACTAGTTTTTATATAGAAAATTAATATACTTCTGATTTAGAAATATTCATTGTACATCAAATAGGTCTATTTATCATGAAGATTACATTTTACTATATAAAAGATTAATTATATAGAAGATTGAATTTTACTTTACAAAAAGGATTAACTATATAGGAAAAGTGATAGATTTACTAGTTATATGTACGATTCTTTTGAGTTTTATGTAGTAAAATTTTTTGGCGATAGTTTTGCTAGTTAAAACTAGGAAATAGGAGGAATTTGCTAGTTTTTATTCATTTTACTACATAGCAAATGGTTTAGAGTTCATTGTGTGTTAAAAGTAAAATTAAAAAGTTTATTAAGGTACAATTGTCACATTATTATATGCCTTCTTCTAACTATTGTCTATGCTTGAACATCACCATCTTCAACTTTAGTGTTGCCAATTTTTAAGGCTCTCTCTCTCTCTCTCTCTCTCTCTCTCTCTCTCTCTCTCTCTCTCTCTCTCTCTCTCTCTCTCTCTCTCTCTCTCTCTCTCTCTCTCTCTCTCTCTCTCTCTCACACACACACACACACACACACATAGGCATGCAACAAAGAAAGTACCTCCCAAAATTATTGGCATAGGCTCTCAATCTTATCTACCTTCACTTCTAATGTTCCCATAGCATGTGCAAGAAGCTCCACAATGGTTGTCAAGAAACTCCTAAGAAGCAAGCAAGGATTGATGTGAGGCAAAGTTTGGACATTATTTGTATGGCATAAAGCCATTAGAGGGTACATATCCCTTGCATGTAATATTTTCTTCTTCAAGATAAAGGTCCATAACCCAAGACGATGGATGCATCTCTCCCCTTGGAGATTATGCTTCTACAATCAAATGAAATGGTATACAAGTTGAGGAAACTCATTGTGAGAATACTAATTTTCAAGTGTATCAAATATGTTTTCTTATGACTTGGATTGGTGATGAATTTCTCCCTTAATGCACAATAGGATTTTGGAATATGAGGTATTTGGAGAGAGAGAGAGAGAGAGAGAGAGAGAGAGAGAGAGAGAGAGAGAGAGTGTGTGTGTGTGTGTGTGTGTGAGAGAGAGAGAGAGAGAGAAGTGTGTGTGTGTGTGGCACAAGCATCCTTGTCATTTTGTAATTGATTCATGATTTCCAAAAACGAATGCAAATGTCAAGATTTAAATCTAAGAAGGTTGATGTCCCTCTTAAACAAACTTTTCCAACGTTTTGGTTATAATGTACTTTCCAAACCATGGAATGTTCCTATAAGGGTTTTAAGTCTATAGTGATAGACTTGAGGATAATAGTAGTGTAACCTATGGAAGTAGTGGTTGTTCTGCACTACACCCACTGGATACTTTGGAAACCAGGTGATGATAATCAGGATACTTCTATCATCTATACATTGGCACTATATCTCTTTTGCTCCATATCTACCTCTTTTTAGCATGATCAATATATAAATTTGAATATATTATTGAGGTATGTTCATTTCTCATGGATGCATGTATCACTCATGCTTTTGCAAATATTTACACATATGTCTCAAATTTGATTTGTTATCTCCTTAGCCCTATGAAAGTATTTTTTAAAATGCTACAAAGTTAGAGATAGAGTATGCTAAAAAGAATATCAGTTTCACAACATATTGATTAGGTAATAGGCACAAATTGTTGTGCACAATTTATTCATCTACAACTTGATGCTTAGGATTTTTTCAATAGTACTTTATAGAGCTTCATGTATTCTTTTTATCATGTAAAAGCTAGATTTGCTATATTCTCATTTCTATCATAGCTTTTATAAGCCACCTTAAAAATTAACTCATTTTAGGTCAAACTATCTATGCAAAGTAGGGTGTGAGGCCCATCCCTTCATATTCTGCCAGAGGCATAGTCCCATTCCGTTCCCCTAAAACAGCGTAAATCGGGTAAGACGTAACTTTAGGTCATCGTTCTCGTTATTCGTTTTGATGATGATGATCATTCCGCTGTTCTTCGAGATTTTTGAGAAAAGTTCCCGGCTAACCGGGACCACCCAACCGTAGGACGGACCCATGGCCCATCCTCCGCACTTTCCTCGGTTTGTTTTAGTTATGTAATTATCTAACACATTAATTTGACATATAACAATCAGCTTCTTTAATTAACCTTGTTAAGCACTGGTTCCTTCACATAATCTTATCACGTGACATAGAAAAACAACATCAAGCAAGTTCTTTTACATTTCATCATTTTATCTTTGAAAATACAAGGAGTTCCGCCCGTAGGCTTGTCCATAATCTGCCCGAAGGCTAACCAGTAATCTCCAAAGATCACTATTCCAAGCTTTCGCCCGTCAACTAGTATGCGGGCCTCGAGATCCAATCCCGAGTCACATTAGCCTCTTATGCAGGACCCAGAAGGCGAGGGATTTATGGCCAGAACCCCCCTGGCACCCAAGCGTCCTCCTACTCCAAGTAGAGCTTAACGGAAAGACCTCTCACGATGGGTTCGGTCCACGTTCCCGGCGCGGTCAACAACCCCCTTGGTTAGGGTCAGGCAGGCAGTCAGGGGTAACTGAAGCTGCCTCTCTCTTCAGGCCTTTTTAACCTGAAGTATAGGTACTCATTTAATTTGTAATTCATAATTCAAACAGATCCCTAAAATCTCTAGCAAGCACAAACATTTCCATTAATCAACCCAGTTGTATGGCAAACCGCTAAGGAAGTGTTCTTTCCTTTTTGAGTGTATCAGCACTCGTTCCCAAGGTGTCTTGTAAATTGGCAAGATCCTTTTACATTCCAGTGTTAGGGCATACCCAACTTGGTTAACCCTAAAGTGCTTTAGATATGCTAGTTCCCGGTTTACAACTTTCCTTATTTAGAAGGATATCCAAAAATACGTCTTTTTGCAAGATAACTTGTGTAAGGATCTGCCATCCTTGATGAGGGTTTTTCCCTTTTCTCCTTGTGAATCAATCACAAGACTAAATGATTTCATACATGTTGCGCAAGTCCTACGATGGAATAATCTGTTTCTTTAAGCTGACGTATGTCAGGCCTAGGGTTTCTTCTTTTAAGAACCTTAGGGACAAACCCTAGTTTCTTATTTTTATGAATTTATTGTCCCTACGGTAAGGAAAGTAGTCAAGTGTTTAGGGTATGAATGTTTCTATGTTTAGATTGGTTCAGTTATCCTTTGGAAGGTAATATTAATCGTCTTGTTATGGTTTTACTATCCTTGTGACAATTTACTCTCCCAATCAATACAGTTTAATTTGGCATATAGCCTAATGCTAAGGTGATACAAAGAGCGACAATACTCCTTGGGACAAAAAGGCCTAGCTGTGAAATTTGTGTATACACACTTTATTAGTTCACAAGTCCTCAAATAGTAAGGAAAAAGTATTAATAAAGTGTCATCTAGCAATTCCCCATTACATTTTCTTTCCAAATGAGATCGTATATCTAATTTTTATACTTGTTAATTCCTAACATTTAACTTCTGTTTTCTTTAAAGATGAACTCATGCCAAATAACAACAATTGCCTTGCTAAGATGTGCAACTAGCAAAGATAACTCCCTCGTAATTTAAGCATCGAAAGAAACCTTTCTTGATTTTAGCCATTTACCATGAATCGTTGCGAAAGGAATAAGACTAATGGTGCAAGATATAATTTCTACACCTTAGGATTTAACTAAAATATATTACTATAGTAAATGGATAATCTTGCTCGTAATTTATAATGCTTGATGCAATTTGAAGAAATCTAAGTTCTATACATTGTCATTCCTAAGCTAAACTCCTTCGTTACAAATAACTCGAACAAATATATCCTATCCTTAACATTTTTCCTTTGCATGATCGACTTAAAACCGAATTAAAGCTAAGAGGAAAAACCTGGCTTTGAGGTGAGATATCCACATGGATACCGGGGGATGACCCTCCCACAGCTACACCTTGGACTTTCTTCGGCGGCATCGTAGATCAAATGTGAGATAGCCTTTTCCTCTTTCTTCTGGAATTCCACCGTCTTCTCCGTCTTTCCCTTTCTTTTGTCTTTTTTTCCACTCTTCCTCCTTCACTCTTTCTTTTCACTCCCTTGTCTTTCCCTCCCTATCTTTTATCTCACGGCTATTTTTCCCTTACGGGGTACCATCCGAGGCCATGATGATAGTTAGGTTCGGGGGAGGAAAATAATAATTGGGGATACAGGGGATTAGGAAGAAAGCTTAGGGAGTTGTGGGAAAATGAGAGTTATGAGGGGGTTGAAGAAGGGTTAAAAAGGGTTATGAGGGGGTGAAAAAAAAGGGTTTAGGGGAATAAAACACGGGGGTTAGGTTCCCAAAGCCAAGGGAGGGGCTTAAGGGAAAAAGGGAAAAAAAAACCTAGGGGGTGTGTGGTTCCAACCCATGGGGAGGGCTAAGGGAATTTTTGAAACCCGGGGGAAAAACAAGGGCCTTATGGGGATTAGAAAGGCTTAAAGACCTCTTAAGGCCTTCTAAGGATAATTTGGGGGGGACAAGGGCTTAGCGGGGATTTAAAACTCGGAGGGGGGGGAAAACAAGGGCTTAGGGGGGGGATTATACCCGGGAGGGGGGGACAACGGGGTTTTAAAAAAAACAAAAGGGGGGGGTGAAAGGGGGCTAAGAAGGTTCTTTTAGAAGCTTCCCCCCCCAGGAAGCTTCTAAAGCTTCCACGTGGGGGGGGGGGGGATGTTGAGATATCGAGCTCCACTCGTGATACGCCAGGGTGACCGTTGTGTATTTATGTCACCGACTTGTCAGTTGCAGACACAGTTGGTACACCGCCCATGAATAATAGCTACATGATAGCTATCCTTATCTACTCTAGTTCGTGGCTCAGTTAGTATGCCACCTTAGTTAGTTGAGTTTGGTTTGAGACCCATATATAGGGTTCTTCTATTTCTTTGTACTTGAGTTCTTTTGGCTTACACAACTAAGAAGAGGAAAACTGTTTTCAGCCTCCACCCTTGTGTGTATTCCCCCATTGTGCAAGCAAGAAAGCTACAAGTGAGACTCCTTCCTTCTCTCCCACAATCTTGACATGGTATCAGAGCCTTGTTCGTGGTAAGGAGCTCAAGAAAGCAAGCCAAGCTCGCAGTGTTCTTGTAAGAGGAGCAGTGTTGCTTTCATTTTCTGTTTTGGGAGCAGATCTCTACAGCAGGTAGCACAGCTGGAAATTGCAGGAGTGTATTGTCTCAGGTTGAGATGCCCTTCGCGGTGAAGCAAGAGGGCAGTATATGCTGCGGGAAAGGCTTTAGCCCTTAGCGACCTTGTTTTTTTGATTTGAGGCCATTTCGGGGCCTGTTTTTGGAGGCGGAAGTTTTCTACCCGCACTCAGGAAAAGGCCCAGTTTTATGCTGTCCAGCCACTGTTCTACAGGTCGGTGAAAAGTTACTGTAGAAATTACATCGTATGCTTGTGCACAGAGACATTGGGAGTTACAGAATCATCCCTGTTGCCTGTTGATGCAAAATCGTCACTAAGAAGTGACTGTGTGGTCAAATACCACTTTCCTCAGTTTTGCAGATTTGCCCTTGTGAGGCTGAAGCTGTGTTCTTTGCAATGACAGAATTTTTTGCAGTGTTCTGTAATGGCGTCTGATTCTCTTTCACAGATTGTCACTGAAAAGCTTGACAAGAACAACTTCCAAGCATGGAAGTTTAGAATGACAAATTTCCTTATGGGAAAAGGATATTGGGAATTTGTTGCAGGAAATGAAGAAGAACCAGTTCTTCCTGATGTTCCCAATCAACAGCAAATGCAGGCATTCAAAACATGGCATGAGAGAGCTAGGAAAGTTATGTATTGGCTGTCTATCAGTATTTCAGACTCTATGATTGTGCATATTCAGGATGCAAGTACGCCAAAGGAGGCATGGGATACTTTGTCAAAAATGTATAGCACAAATACACAAGCCAGGAAAATGCAACTCAAGCAAGAGTTGCATAATGTGCAAAGAGAAAGTATGAGAATCAATGACTACCACATGAAGGTGAGGAAGATTGCAAATGCACTTGCTTCCATTGGGTCGCCAATGGAAGATGATGATTTAGTTTCCGTGACCTTGAATGGTCTAGGAAAGGATTATGCACAGTTTCAAACATCCATTTCCGTCCGTGAAAGATTTCCTGATTTTGAGGAGTTGATTGCTCTTCTAATTTCTGAGGAGCAGAGAAATGGTGGTGCATCTTCTTCAGGAGGAACTTCAAAAGAAGCTGTCTTCTACTCAAATGCTGGAAGAGGTAGAGGCAGAGGTAGAGGAGGCCGATTTGGAGGCCGTGGCAGAAATCAGAATATGCAGCAAACTCAAGAAAACCAGTCCTATGGAGGAGGACGTGGTAAGGGAATTTTTGAAACCCGGGGGAAAAACAAGGGCCTTATGGGGATTAGAAAGGCTTAAAGACCTCTTAAGGCCTTCTAAGGATAATTTGGGGGGGACAAGGGCTTAGGGGGGATTTAAAACTCGGAGGGGGGGGAAAACAAGGGCTTAGGGGGGGGATTATACCCGGGAGGGGGGGACAACGGGGTTTTAAAAAAAACATAAGGGGGGGGTGAAAGGGGGCTAAGAAGGTTCTTTTAGAAGCTTCCCCCCCAGGAAGCTTCTAAAGCTTCCACGTGGGGGGGGGGGGGGGGGCTAAGGGAAATTTTGAAACCCGAGGGAAAAACAAGGGCCTTATGGGGATTAGAAAGGCTTAAAGACCTCTTAAGGCCTTCTAAGGATAATTTGGGGGGGACAAGGGCTTAGGGGGGATTTAAGACCCGGAGGGGGGGAAAACAAGGGCTTAGGGGGAGGATTATACCTGGGAGGGGGGGGACAAAGGGGTTTTTAAAAAAACATAAGGGGGGGGGGGGGGGGGGTGAAAGGGGGCTAAGAAGGTTCTTTTAGAAGCTTCCCCCTAGGAAGCTTCTAAAGCTTCCACATGGGGGGCGGGGGGGGGCGGGGGGGGGGGGGGGGGGGGGGAAGCTTATTCAACAGACTACGGCGGCGTGTTGACGGAATGGACGGACTGCGACAGTAGATGGCGATGTGGCGGAGGGCAGATGTCGGCGTGATGATCGGCAGTGGCGACTTTCCTCCTCTCTTCAACGGCAGCGTTGGTGCAGGGCGGCTCCTCCTTTCTCTCCCTCATGACCACACGGCAGCAACATCTCCACTCTTTCCCTCTCAATGGCAGGGTATCCTCTCAACGTGCACCCTCTGTAGCTCTCCCCTCACACGGCTCAGCCCTCCTTTAAATAGTGGAGGGGAGGGGGATCTCCCCTCCTTGCGTGTCAACACGCATGTCCTTTCCTCCATCACAACTCCACCAAGGAGCTTAGCTACTCCTTCTATTTCCCCTCCCCCTCCAGCTCGTCAGTCGACTGGAGGGATAAGGGGGGAAAAAAAATAAATAAGTTCATTTATCACATTTTTTTGTAACGCGGAATATTACACTTACTTTAGATTATGTGTGTTATTTTAATTTTTTATTTATAGATATAGTTTATGATTAGTTTAATCTTTTTGTTTTAGTTTATTGATTGATTAGATTAGATTTATTACTAAACTTAGATAGTTAATTGATTGATATATTAGAGTAGATTAGTTATTTTAATCTTTTATTGATATATTTATAGATTCATCTATTAGTTAGTTTAGTTAGATAGTTTACTTTATATTTTTTAAATTATTAATTGATGATTAAGTTAGTAGAGTAGAGTAGAGTAGTTAATTATCGTCCACGGAAGGCCAAATTATGACCCATGGGACCTTTCCACATATATAATAATTCTCCTCCCCTGTGGTACGAAAGGGTAGCTATGGTGAAAGAACGATGTAAGCAGCGTGGTTCTCCCAAAAGCATAACATGCGAGTGATGAGAGCCCCTAACTTCAATATAGGAGTAGTGGTCAGAAACTGTTGCAACTGGTGAAATGAAGTGGAGAGAGAGAGAGAGAGAGAGAGAGAGAGAGAGAGAGAGATAGGTTTGTATTATTTAAATTATTGATTAGTAAGTTAGTATTTTATTTACACTTAATAAGTTTCTGATGTTATTAGTTATTTTAATATTTTGTGTATAGATGATAGATATTTTAATCTTTTATTTATAGATTTATCTATTATTTAGTTGAATAGTTTATTTAAATTGTTGATCGATGATTAAGTTGCTAAGAGAGAGATATATTTGTATGATTTAAATTGTTATCTGCTTGAATTATTGATTAGTAAGTTAGTAAATTTATTTACACTTAGTAAGATTCTTATCTTATTAGTTATCTTAATCTTTTATTTATAGATAATAGATATACTTTAGGAATACATATATTTTAATCTTTTACTTATAGATTTATAAATTTATCTACTAGTTAATTTAGTTAGATAGTTTACTTTAAACTATTTAAATTATTGATTAGTAAGTTAGTAAGTTTTCTTACAGTTAATAAGTTTCATATCTTATTGATTATCTGTATAATTTATTTATAGATTATAGATATAGTTTAGGAATACATATATTTTAATATTTTATTTATAGTTTATAGATTCATTTATTGGTTAGTTTAGTTAGATCGTTTACTTTAAATTATTTAAATTATTGATCAATGACTAAGTTAGAGAGAGAGAGAGAGAGAGAGAGAGAGAGAGAGAGGTTTGTATTGTTTAAATTGTTATCTATTTAAATTATTGATTAGTAAGTTAGTAGATTTGTTTACAGTTAGTAAGTTTCTTATATTATTAGTTTAGGGTTAGTTTAGGATTAGGTTAGCTTCCTCTTAGATAGTTTATTTACTTTATTTAATTTATTAGATTAATTTAAAGAGAGAGAGAGAACATGCTTCTAGCATACACACACACACACACTCACTCACTCTCTCTCTCTCTCTCTCTCTCTCTCTCTCTCTCTCTCTCTCTCTCTCTCTCTCTCTCTCTCTCTCTCCTTTAGATGTTTAGTTTGTCTATATTATTAGGAATGGTTAGTTAGGCAGTTTGATTAGTAAGTTAGTAGGTTTGTTTACAGCTAGTTAATTTTTTGTTTTGGTTTATTGATTGATTATATTAGATTAGTTACTTACCTTAGATAGTTAATTGATTGATAGATTAGATTAGATTAGTTTATTATCTATTAGATAGATTAATTTATTACTGATGAAAGAATAATAATAGTTATATGTTAGTTATTGGTTAGTTAGTTAGTAGGTTATTGTGAGTTAGTTGTAAGTAAGATAGTTGTTAGTAGCTTACCTAGTTAGTAGTTAGATAGGTTAGTTATGGGTTAGTTGTGTGTGTGTGTGTGTGTGTGTGTGAGATGGTAGGTTGGTTGTCTTGGTACAATTTAATTTATTGGTGTTTTGGTTTGCTTGGTGCAATTTTGTTTACAAGGATTGTGTTGAGAATAGCAAATGATGTTTGATAAAGAATAAATGTATGCCCAAAAGAGGCTTTCCCTTAAGTGGCTTTGTATGGAAGATAGACATATGATGTATGCTCTAGGAAGAGATTTCTAAAATCCCATAAGCACAGAGAAGAAAAGTGGTACTATCCAAAAAGCTATAAAGGCATGTTCTTGACACTCACTTCAATGAATGGAACTATCAGTTTGAGTTAGTCAAGACTGTGTTTATGAGTCCAAGCTAATCTATCTTGGAACCTAATTCACTTGAGTTACAATCTCTCATTCTCATAATGTATCGTGTGTTTGATTTGCATCCACCATAGCTAACTAGCTCTAGATCCATGTTTTTAAATAGATTGGTTGTTTGACTAGTTTGTTACGACTACTGTTTAGGTTGGTGATCTCTCTCTCTCTCTCTCTTTGGGGTTGTAATTTTCTTTTTGTGTATTTGTTGGTTTATTTGCTGTTATCGTTGGTTTGGAAAGTAGGTTGGTTAGTTATGCTTATCGATTGGTTAGTTGGTAGGTTAGTTAGTTGTATGATGTTAGTTTGGGTTTGTATTAGTTGGTAGGTTAGTTAATTAGGTGGTTACTCAGAGAGAGATATGATATTAGTGAGTTGGTTAGCTATTAGTAGGTTCTCTCTTCTCTCTCTCTCTCTCTCTCCCCCATCCTCTCTCTCTCCCTCTCTCTCTCTCATTCTTCTTCTTCTTCTTCTTCTTCTCCTCTCTCTCTCTCTCTCTCTCTCTCATTATTATTATTATTCTTCTTTTTCTTCTTCTTTTTCTTCTTCTTCTTTTTCTTCTTCTTCTTCTTCTTCTTCTTCTTCTTCTTCTTCTTCTTCTTCTTCTTCTTCTCTCTCTCTCTCTCTCTCTCTCTCTCTCTCTCTCTCTCTCTCTCTATCTATCCCCCGTAGTGTCTCTCTCTCTCTCTCTCATTCTTCTTCATCTTCATCTTTTTCTTCTTCTTCTCTCTCTCTCTCTTTCTTTTTCTTAATTGGTTAGTTAGTGAATTCGTAAGTTATTGTAAGTTAGTAAGTTATAATTATGTTAGTGTCAATTTTATTAATAGATTTCTCTCTCTCTCTCTTCACCCTCTCTTCTTATCTCTCTCTCCCTCCGCTCTCTCTCTCTCTCTCTCTCTCTCTCTCTCTCTCTCTCTCTCTCTCTCTCTCTCTCTTGGTTAGTTAGTTAGTAGGTTGGTTGGTTGAATAGTTAGATTCTCTCTTCTCCATCTCTCTCTCCCCCATCATAAACAACCAAGGAACATGCAAGAACGCACCCTCCAAGAGTTCTACAGACCCTCAGTCACCCCTCTACAACCAAGATTGCAACCAACCAACCAGCGGCTCCACCGTGAGGAGTCACCTTGGATAGAGCTACAAAGAGAAACAAAGCTCGCTGCCCCCACCTAGCAGGCCCACGCCCCCATAGGAGACATCACCTACAAATACAGTGTATACTAGAGTGCCACCGAGGAGCCATACCCTGCCACTTCAGCCTCTCCATGCTAGACATGCCCATGTGGGACATCTTAAGATGACCATGCTCCATGATCAGTTTTAAACTACACTTGAAGCGCATCTAGATTGTATCGAGTCTGTATACCATTTTGTGCCTACTCACCTAGTTCACCATAACACCAGATAATAGATTTACTGGGACTTGGAAAACTTCCTAGACATTTTGTATGTAACCTTTTGGTCTCATAGGCCAACTTGGCCACTTGTAAATGTTAATATAACTTTCTTTCTTTCTCCCCCCCTCTCTCTCTCATTCTTTTTTGTGTTCTTCTTCTTCTTCTTCTCTCTCTCTCTTTCTTGGTAGTTAATGAGAGAGAGGAAGATATGATATTAGCTATTTGGTTAGCTATTAGTCGTTGAGAGAGAGAGAGAGTACGAGAGAGATACGCAAGACATGCTCCCAAAGAATGATTCATATTGATGTAGAGTTAGTATATATAGGTGAGACCCAAGTCAAGTGAGAATCCCCATTCAAACAAAGGTCTCTGGCTGCGAGTGAAAAAACCCTTGGGGAGAACAAGGAAAAAACCCGAGCCCCTACACATACCTACGATAAAAAAATGATTTACTATAAAGTTTTCTTGAATACAATGATACATGCCTCAATCAGTGAGACAAGAACTTGGAACAATGCCAAGTGCATGTCTTAATGAACTAAAGCAAGCTTCACTAAGAGCTTTTGTGAAGATGTCTGCAACCATTTGATCAATGGGACAATGCTCCACCATAATGGAACCTTTCTTGACTTCATGTCAAACATAATGATAATGAATAGCAATATGCTTTGATTTACTATGTTGTATATAGTCTTTGGTAAGACTAATAGCACTTTGGTTGTCGCATCAAAGAGGTGTACTAGATGATGAAGGATGTCCCAAATCTGCAAGTAGTTGTCGAAGCCAAACTAGCTCGCGAGCTGCTAATGATGCAGTAAAATATTCGGCCTCAGTTGTAGAAACCGCAACACATCGTTGTTTCTTGTTGGACCAAGAAACCAAACATCCATTTACAAAGAAACAATTCCCACTTGTAGATCGCATGGATAAATGTGAACTTGCCCAATCAACATCTCTATATCCAATAAGGTCAAGAGAAGTTGAAGAAGATAAAGAAGAATCCTCTCGACAATGATAAATAAGACTAAACTCCTTAGTACCCTTGAGATACTTAAGAATACGTTTTGCAGCACTCCAATGAATAGTGGAAGGGGAAGAAAGATATTGTCCCAAAAAGTTAGCTGCAAATAAAATATCTGGTCTTGTGTTTAAACCAATAAATTGAAGACAACCAACAAGATTAGCAAAAGGTTGATGAATGGCTGATTCTTCATTGTGTGTTGTAGATGTATCCTTGGTAGAGCTTGAAAGAATGGGAGTGTTGGTAGAGTGTGCATTTGTCAACCCAAACTTCTTAACAATATCATTAATAAACTTTGTCTGGCAAAGAAGAAGAATGCCTTGTTGTCAGTGTCATTGAACTTGAATACCCAAACAAGAATGTATCTCACCAAGAGCCATCATTTCAAATGCAGTTGATAAAAGCTTCTTCATAGCATCCAAGAAAGCAATATTATTTGACACAAGAATAGTATCATCAACATATAGAGCAAGAATAGTTAAACATTTGTCCTCCCTTTTGATGTAAAGATTTGGATTAGCAAAACATGCAACAAAACCTTTAGATGTGAGAAACTGATCAATCTTAATATACCAAGCACGAGAGGCTTGCTTCAATCCATATAATGCATGATGAAGCTGGCATACAAGATGCTCCTTTCCTGCAATCATAAAACCTTCAGGTTGCTCCATATAGATTTCTTCTTCAAGATCTCCATTGAGAAAAGCCGTTTTAACATCCATTTGGTGAATTTCTAGATCAAATAGTGTTGCAAAAGCCAAAAGCATATGAACAGTTGTGGAGCGCACAACGGGAAAAAATGTTTCTTGATAACCTACTCCTACAATCTACGAGTAACCTTTTGCAACAAGTCATGCTTTGAACTTATCAAACGAGCCATCAGCTTTGGTCTTAGTTTTATAAACCCATTTACATTTGATAGGAACACGATTTGGGGGGAGTTTAGTAAGAATCCATGTACCTTTGGAGATTAAAGAATCGTACTCAGCTTGCATAGCTTCTTGCCATTGATCCCTTTGAGACGAATTGATAACTTCCATATACGATATTGGATCCTCTTGGACAGACATAGCATCATCAAAGACATCATATTCAATAGAATAGAATCCATGCTCTATCTCAATAGGAAGATCGACATATATCTCCAAATTTTCATCAATTTTCTTTGGAGGTGAAGGAGGTTTATGATCATCAGAATTAGTAGACTCACAAAGCAAGTAAGGAAATGCACTAAGCAAAGACTGTGTATCATCTGAAACATCTGACGACCATGTGCCACCCATAGTCTTCTCATCAAATATAATAGCATCACGACTAATGATAACCTTTTGAGGAGAAGGATCATAAAATTTGTAACCTTTGGAATGAATTGAATAACCAAGAAAAATAACCTTCAAACCTGGAGGATCCAACTTATGTCGAGTGTCCTTGGGCACATGAATATAAGCAATGTAGCCAAATGTGCGAAAGTGAGAGACTGAAGGTGACTTCCCTGTCCAGATTGTTATAGGAATTTTACCACCAGGTGCAGTTGTTGGAAGATGATTTTGAATAAAAGCAGCTCTTAGAAGTGCTTCAGTCCAAAACTTTTGAGACAAACCAGAGTGTATTTGTCACTGTGAAGAGTCTTTATAGAGAATCTAGTTTGAAGCTCCACACTTATCTTGTATTGTTTAAATATAGAGAAAAGCCTCAGACTTATGTCGTAGAAGATAGACATGTGTGTATCGTGAGAAATCATCAATGAAATGTTGATAAATATGTCATATCCTATGGTTGTATGTAAATTTTCCTTAAGTTTGGGGTATCTATCTTTTGAGGATACCATTTTAGAGTGTGTGGACTGTTGGAGGAATGGTTGAAGAATAATGAACAGGAGGACAGCATGTAGCTCCTAACCTGTGCTTGTTCCATCTTTGTCTTCCTCTACTTGAAGTTTTATTATGGTATCAGAGCCTGTACTTCCATTTCATCAGTTGTATCAAGAGGCAAGTAGATCTCTTCCATCTCAAATGCACCTGCTCCTACAGTTGTAATGGAGGGGGATGCAGAATGGTGCACATGATAAATAACTACTTTGTCTAGCTGGGTACAGAAATTCTGTAAGGACCAGACGAATGCATGGAAAACCTCCTTAGAGTCATCAACTGCTATCACAATCTTTCTGGACCTTTCAGATGATTTGAATGATGTTTTTTGAAGTGCCTCAGATGGCCTAACAATAACAACAGGATAGTGTGCATTATGCAACACATAATCACTCACACTCCCCCACGCATGGCAGATGCATCAATGTGGTCTGGAGGAGACACAGCTAGAGAATGGGAGAAAGAAATTGGCAAAGGAGGAAGACGAGGGAAAGCTTCTTCTTACTCTTGTTTGTTGTTTGTGTGTTGCAGCAAGTGATCACATCAGGTGTGAGACGGCTGCGTCATCTCTGGCTCGGTAGCCGCAAGCTCGCAGAAAGACACTTAGGACACGCAAGGCACCTACTTTCCACCCAGAAATGTGCGGACATTTACTCTGCCACTCGGGTGAGTTTTCCTAAAGGATGATCCTCGACTCCTGAAGGTGTGCCCTCTAGGCCAAGAATACGGGTGCAGGCACTCACAAAGTGTCTGGCATAATCATAAGTATGGAATCCTATCAAATCAGCTGAAAGCATAGCTTTAAGAAGCTCCGAACGTGATGGCAAAGTCCAATATATTTCTGAAGATAGAAATGGTGTATGAAGAAACCACCCTACTTTCATATTATTGTCACCTTCTTTCAGGCATTTTGGAAGAAACACCAGATGGTAAAACAGGTCTGTAGCAACATACATATATGCTCAATGCTGAGCTATGGCAAAAGCTGTAAGCTAGCTGGTTAGTGGTTCCAAGTGGCAAAAGCTAGTTATGTGTGCAAAATCATGGATGCTCATCAGAAAGGCATGCTGCAATCAGAAGTAAACTGGCGGTAGACCTTAACAACGGGGCTATGGAAGGGCCTTCAATGTTCTTGGGTGTTTGCAGCATTATATAGGGTTCTATTTGCTCAAGGGAAAGTTGTGTTGCATTAATGTCTTGCAGTGTTGAATTAGCTGTTTGGAGGTCAATTTTTTGCTCAGAAAATTCTGGGAAATCTTCTACAACTTCAGCTTGAAAAGTACTTTTAGTTTGGCACAAAAAAATTGCATAAAAATTGCAGGAAAAGTGGTCAGCTTTAGACCCATGTTTTGATGCATTTTGGGTCATACAGACATCGTGTGGAATCTGATTTGGATGTTTCTTGCTGGGAACTGAACGTATGATATGTTGGCATCATGGATGGATGTATATGACAGTTTTTGGAGACATGTATCACAATCATATTGTTGAATACCATTTCTGGACAGATTGTATTGTTGTTTTCTTCTGAATTTGCAGCAGTCATAATGTCTGACATGGCACAGATCACTCAGATCGTGGGGGACAAATTGACCAAAGACAACTATAGTGTGCGGTCTTACAGGATGGATAATTTTTTTATGGGTAGAGGTCTATGGGACCTCATAACAGGTGATGATGAATGTCCAGAAGTTTCCGAACATCCAACTGAAGAGAAAAAGAAAGCGTACAAGGATTGGACTGGGAAGAATAGGAAGGTTTTGCATTGGATCTCCATATGTATTTCAGAAACATTGATTCCTCATATCAAAAAGGAAAGTACTTGTAAGGAGGCATGGGAAATCATAGAAAAAATGTATGGAACATGTACAGAGGCTCGTAAGATACAACTTAAGCAGAGATTACATTGTGCATGGAGAGGCAATCACAGTATTAGTGACTATGTGGCAGAAATCAAGCAAATTTCAGAAGACCTTGCATCCATTAATGCACCTGTCGATGATGATGATTTAGTGTCAGTGACACTAAATGGGCTTGGACTGGCTTTCAAATCTTTGGATACCTCTATTTCCGTTAGAGGAGGCTCTATGCCTGACTTTGAGGAGCTTATTGGATTGCTACTTACAGAAGAAATCAAGTTGGGATTGAATGCATCTAGCAGTGGCAAAAATGCAGGTGGAGATAATGTTTTCTATCCACTATGCAGGCACTTATGGTGGTACAAGGTATGGACCTAGAGGTGGATCGCCTAGAGGTCACCTATTTGCTATGGAGCATGTGCTTGGGAGCATGACTCATCCTCTTCGTGAGAATGACTGGTTTTTGGATTCAGGAGCTACAAACCACATGACTCATCATGCTGAGTGGTTTGATAGCAAGGAGCAAATGCAGAATGATGAATATGTTGCCACTGGTGATGATACTTTACACAAAATGACTCATATTGGTAGTGTGCCACTTGTTACTAAAGATGGGATTGAGAATAATCTTGGTGATGTACTTTATGTGCCCACAATAACTAAGAACCTAGCATCAGTTGGTCAAATGACAGATCAAGGATTGTAGGTGAGATTCAATAAGTTTGGATGTTTCATTGAAGAGTTCCATAATGGGAGAACTGGCAGGGTAATTGCTCATGGTAGAAAGAAGGGGAGATTGTTTGCTTTGGATGCACGTACTCCAGTGATTCAAAACTATATGTATGTTGAGAGAGGACATGGGCAAGATAAGGATGTGGAATTATGGCATAGACGGATTGGTCATGTTAATTTGCAAAGATTGAAGCAAATGCAATCAAAACACATAGTCCGTGGTCTACCGCATTTAGGATATATGACTTTTGATCATGTATGTGAGGCTTGTCAATTTTGCAAGCAGTCCATATTGCCATTTCCAAAGAGGGGGAGAATAAGCAGCTATCCTTTGGAAATAATACACTTAGGTATTTGGGGCCCATGTCAGAATGTTTCCATGAGCGGAAAATGTAGATTCTATATCACTTTCATTGATGATTTTAGCAGGATGACTTGGGTGTGCTTTATGCAGCATAAAAGTGAAGCATTTGAAAAGTTCTTGGAATTTAAATCTATGGCTGAAAAGCAGTTTGGATGCTACATAAAATGTTTGAGGTCAGATAATGGTGGAGAGTACATGTCATATGAGTTTTGTGACTTCTTGAGAGATCATGGTATCAAAAGGCAATTGACATGTAGGTATACACCTCAGCAAAATGGTTTGGCTGAAAGGAAGAATTGGATTATTGCAGAGGTTGCAAGGGCAATGATGAACCAAATGAACATGCCATTGTCATATTGGGCAGAAGCAGTGCATACTGCAATTCACATTATGAATAGAATACCTACAGCCTTGATTCATAATATGTCACCATATGAGAGAATGTATGGCATGAAACCCACTGTTGCATACCTAAGAGTCTTTGGATGTGTCTGTTATGTTCATGTTCTTGATGATTTGAGAAAGAAGATGGAACCTAAGGCTATAAAATGCATTTTCCTTGGATATCTTGATGAGAAGCAAGAAGTCCATTGGATGTAAACGGGTTTATAAGGTCAAATGTAAGTCGGATGGTTCTCTTGAAAGGTATAAAGCAAGGCTAGTTGCAAAAGGATATGCAAAAACCTATGGTTTGGACTATGAAGAAACATTCATTCCAGTAGCTAAAATGACGATAGTGAGATCGGTAATTGCTTTGGCTTCTATCTATGGTTGGAGGCTTTATCAAATGGATGTGAAAAATGCATTTTTGAATGGCAACTTAGAAGAGGAAGTGTACATGGATCAACCAGAGGGCTATGTGGATTCAAAATACCCACATTATGTATGCATGTTGAAGAAGGCTTTATATGAACTGAAGCAAGCACTAAGAGCATGGTGTGATAGAATCTGCAAATTCTTATGTAGTATGGGATTTCAGCAGAGCAAAGCTGACTATTCATTTTATGTGAGACATACAGAAGATGGTATGGTTGTTGTGGTCATCTATGTTGATGATCTCATTATTACAGGTACACTTGAGAAGGAGATTATTGAAGTCAAGCATGGGTTACATAAAGAGTTTGATATAAAGGACCTTGGTTTGTTGAGATACTTCTTGGGTATTGAGGTTATTGACACACCTCATGGTATATGGCTGATACAAAGGCAATATGCATTGGAGATGTTGGAAAAATATGGCATGACAGGATGCAAACCAGTTGATACACCATTGGATCAAATTGCTAAGTTGATGGATGATGGATCTTACGTTCAGGATGTTACGATGTTCAGAAAGATGGTTGTTAGTTTTATTTACTTGACCATTACAAGACCAGACTTGAGTTACGCTGTTGGATTGATAAGTCAGTTTATGCAGAAACCATGCAAATCACATTTGGATGTAGTGAGAAGAGTTCTTAGATATGTGAAGAAGATAGCTAGATTTGGGCTATTTTATGGAAAAGGAATCAAGCCTACATTATTTGGATACTCGGATGCAGACTAGGCAGGTAGCTCTACAGATAGAAGATCTACTAGTGGCTATGCATTCTCATTTGGATCAGCCATGGTAAGTTGGAGCAGTAAGAAACAACCTAGAGTTGCTTTATCAAGCACTGAAGCAGAGTATAGAGGCATTGCATTGGCAGCATGTGAGCAGACATGGCTGAGATTGATCTTATATGACATGGGCATAGAGATTGATGGTGGAATCATTATGTATTGTGACAATGTTAGTAGCATTATGTTGGCAAAGAACCCAGTCTACCATGCAAGAACAAAACACATAGAAGTGCACTATCATTTCATTAGAGAAAAAGTCATTGATGGAGAGATTGACTTGGTCCATGTGAAAACAAATGACCAAGTTGCTGATATCTTTACCAAAGCACTAGGTAAAGATAAGTTTTAGTACTTCAGGAGTGCACTTGGAGTTGTATGTGTGCAAGCTCATTCTGAGCTTGAGGGGGAGTGTTGATAAATATGTCATATCCTATGGTTGTATGTAAGGGTATCTATCTTTTGAGGATACCATTTTAGAGTGTGTGGACTATTGGAGGAATGGTTGAAGAATAATGAACAGGAGGACAGCATGTAGCTCCTAACCTGTGCTTGTTCCATCTTTGCCTTCCTCTACTTGAAGTTTTATTATGAAAGTTATAAAATATCGATATTGAGACTTTGCGGTAGGAAAAGGACCGCAAATATCGGTATGAACCAAATCCAAGAGAGCACAAGAATGTGATGAAGTAGAAGTGTGGAAAGGCGAACGATGGTGTTTTCTAAGTGCACAATACTCACATATTCCCATACGTGGATGAGATTTAAGATCCATACCTTGTACAAGACCATGATGATGAAGATCAAGAATTTTGGCAAAATTGGAGTGCGCAAATCGTTGATGCCATAATTTGCAATCTGCATCTCTAGGGACAGTAACAACATTTGCAACCGTATCGTTCAATGATAGCTCAAATAGATTACCATGTCGAGGAGCCACTGCTGTAGTATGTCCGTCTTTCTCTATACGACATTGATTATGATCAAATCCAATAAAAAAACCAAGATCAACTAGACGAGCAACAGAAAGAAGATTTCTTTGCAAATCTGGAACATGAAGAAATCCTCTTAATATTCTAGTGGATGAAACAGTCCCCAGATATAAATCACCGACTCCTTTGACTTGACAAGTTGTATCATCCGCAAGGTAAATGAACTTCTTGACAGGAAGAGAATGATAATTGTGAAGCCACTGTAATTGGTATGTCATGTTTCTAGTGGCACCTGAAACAACGATGAATAGAGAACCATCATGAACATGAAGTACCTTTTCTGGAGAGATATCATGATGGACAAAATTGAGCTCCTGATGAGTATGATCATCATCAGTTGTAGTTTGTTGAACAATATAAGCTCAAGAACATTCTTCATCATATCTGCATTTATAACAACGACGAGATGGATGATCTGTATGTGGACAATAATCACAAGGAGGAAAACTTTTGGACAAGCGAGATTGCTTTGTAGTAACTTCATGCTCCCCATCACATTGACATGCCCAGCAATTAGAAGCCACATGGCCTTTCTTATCACAATAAGAACAATGTTTGTTAGGATAAGCAAGTCAAGAAGATTTACCACCTTGATTAGGGCGTCCACCCTGCTGAAAACGTGAAGTGGGATGCTTGCGAGCAACAAAAGCAGCATCAAAATCCCTTTGTTCACGAGTGACCAAAATAGCATATCAGACTTTTCCAAATGATGCTCATGACGTTGAGAATATTCAATAAGAGAAATACATGCTTTGTCAATGTGGATATCCTCCTTGTTAGACAAAATAGTGATGATATTGTCATATAAAGGATCTTTGATAGTATGAAGAAGTTGAGTAACAATTTGATTTTTAGCAACAGGAGTGCCCGCAGCACCAAGCTGATTGATAACGTCTTTAAAAGCCTCGATATGAGAATGCATAGAAGTACCAACCTTATATTGAAGATTATTCAAATGAGTTTTGATGTAGAGTTAGTATATATAGGTGAGACCTAAGTCAAGTGAGAGATGATATATATAGTTGTAACATTAGTAGGTTCTCTCTTCTCTCTCTCTCTCCCCCATCCTCTCTCTCTCTCTCATTCTTCTTCTTCTTCTTCTTCTTCTTCTCTCTTTCTCTCTCTCTCTCTCTTTGTGTGTGTGTGTTAATTAGTTAGCTCGTAGGTTGGTTGGTTGGATAGTTAGGTTCTCTCTTCTCCCTCTCTCTCTCTCCCCCATCATTCTTTCTCTCACACACACACATATAGACACTCTCTTCTTTGATTCTTCTTCATGTTAATGTATGATTTTTAGCTAGCAAGTTAGTTATTAGTTGGTTTTCTATTAGTAATAGGTTGTTCTATGTTGACAAGTTAACCGGTCAGTTAGTAAGATAGTTTGTTTATTAGTTAGAGAGAGAGTATATTAGTTATGTTGGTATGATGGTTACATTAGTTGGTTAGTTAGGTAGCGAGAGAGAGAGAGAGAGAGAGAGAGAGAGAGAGAGAGAGAGAGAGAGAGAGAGAGAGAGAGAGAGAGAGAGAGAGAGAGCTAGTTAGTTATGTTGGCTACATTGGTTGGTTGGTTAGGTGTAGAGAGAGAGAGAGAGAAAGAGAGAGAAAGAGAGAGAGAGAGAGAGAGAGAGAGAGAGAGAGAGGGTTAGTTGAACTTTGCTGGTATTAGATCTAGGAGTATTCACTATTTTTAAATTTTGAAAATATTTTATATATCCCTCAAGTTAATGCATGTTTTTTGTCTAGTATGGAGGCTTCTGCAGCAAACAAGAATATGTCTATAAAAGATATTATACAGTGCACTCTTAACATGCAAATGAATGTACATAAAATGAAGGATGTCACAAGAAAGAAGGAAATTTATCGTGCACTTAAGCATGTTGGAGGGCATGATAGTTCTGTTGGTTTCTTGAGGTTGATTCGTCAATTAGATGGGATTGAAAAGCAAGTGAAGACACTATTTCGACATCAAAAAGCTTTGATTTCTCTTTGTGAGAACATTGGTGACCATCTACAGAGGATTGGGAGAATTTTGGAAGAGAAATATGAAGGGCACCTTGCCGATGGGGTAACGATACAAGGAAAGTTAGAAGATATCACGAGTTATATAGCCATTAGGAAAAAAATGAACTCACAAATGGGCCCTTAAAAATAATATAGTTTAAGATGTGGGCCTTTTGGATTGTCCAATAGGAAGGCTAGATGTTGATATCCATGCAGGGTGAATCTTGTCTCTCCAAATCTTGGGTTTTCTATTAAAAAAGGGGTAGTGGGGGGGATTTAAAAAAAGGGAGAATGAATAGTACATAACATTTGAGTTTCTCTCACATTGTATACCCCTATCCCCTTTTTTTGGAGAATGTTAAATTTTCATTTTTTTCTATCTCACGAAATCAGTTTGACCCAAAAGTTGAGCAACAAATTACTCTCCCTCTCTTCTCTATACTCATGAATTTTTTTCTCCATCGAAGCTCCCTGGTGAGAGTAATTACGGTTTTGAGTATTGTGGTTACCTCTACACTTTCTTCTCCGTGAAGCTCTAGATTTTGGGCAAAACACATGTGCCCATCTCTCTTTGCATTTTCTCTTATTTGCTATTTTTTCAATAGGGTTATTTCTTACTATTATTGTTGTTTTATTGCAGAGGTTATTTTGGGTAGGAGGCATAGGTACTCATATATATATATATATATATATATATATATATATATATATATATATATATATATATACACATATATATATATCCCCTTTCTTCCCTCCCCCCCTCTCTCTATGTGTTGTTTCTCCTTTATGTTGTGTTTTCAATAGAAGTTGTTTTCTTGTAGAGTTTATTTGGAGCAAGAGGAAAAGGAGTTAATCTCTCTCTCTTTATTTGGTTTTTTTTTTAATTCTATCTTTTCAATATAGCATGATGTTAGTTCTAACCCTTGTTGTTATTTTATTGCAAATATCATTTTTTATGACATTGCATAAGTGCTCATATCTCTCTCCCTCTCTCTTTCTCTCTCTATGTTTTCTCTTTTCTACTCTTTTTTCAATATACCTTCATATAAATACTAACTCTTGCTATTGTCTTTTGTAGAGATCAATTTGGGCAAGATTGGATAGGTGCTCATTTCTTTCTCTCTCCCGTGTACTCACACACTCTCTTTCTTCCTCTTTGCATTTTTCCTTTTCTACTATCTTTACAATAGGGTTTGATGCTAGTTCTAACTTAAGGATCAATTATTGTTGCACTACTTAACACAAGGTAGAGTAGAGATTCTATAGCTCAATTTATGGTGTCATGATGCTATGCGAACAGTGTGAAAAAGCATGGAATGCATCATCATTTGACTTCTTTATTGATCTGGAGAGCCAATGTGATCTGAGTCATTAGTACTAGTGTGAGTTGCATGGATTATTCAAAAATACTAGATTTATAAATTATTTTATCCTATTTTTTATATTATTTATTGTAAAATTTTGAAAATTTTAGAAAAGCTTCTAGATTAGGATGGCATGCAAAAAGCAAGTTACTTTTTTAGCCAGTTATGAGATTTTTCATAAAAAAGACAGATTGGTGAAATCGCATGTCTCGATCGCTGTTGACAGACTGAAAACTATAGTTTGAACTGGAAGAGGGAAAAGGAGTGATCTGAGAGATCCGTGACTAGGTTTCCTTGGAGTTCTACCCCCCTTCCATAGCCAATGGAACCATCAGATTTGGGTTCCGAGCACCAGAGAAGGAGCTTTAATTTTGATGCATGTTTTGTTCTATGAAGAGGCTCCAGGAGATCTAATGCGTGGAGATTGCTTCTGAGTAGTGCAAGGATTCTAGGTTCTTTCAATACATATTGACTCAATTCATTGTGCTTTGTCTTTGTCATGTTCACCTCTTGTGCATTCTTTTTCTTCTCTTCCATCTCCTATCTCTACTTCCTTCTATCTCTAATCCTCGATGGATTCGGCCTTTCAACAAAAACCCCTCCAACATTGGTAAACCCGACATGAAAGTTCATCAAAAGAAGGAAAGACAAGATAGGAGAACCTTTGAACACAATCTCCAGTGATGTTTTGCAACAATTGGTGCAAAATATGAATATGCTTATGCAGGTACAACAACAACATGTGATGCAAGCTTCTGCTTAAACAAAAAGTGCTATGATGAATGCTTTGCAAGCAGTTGAGCGTGGGTGAAGTTATTCAATGGCAGGAATGTATCTGCTTATGTACATATCTATGCTCAGAAGATGGAATTCTTTGGGGTGGCTCAACCTGCATGGAGCTAGTATTTTTTACGTGTTACTATACATAAACTCGAAGCATGGATTACTGAATTATACATGCAGGATGCTGATTAGGTAGTCTTCAAGAAGGCACTCAAGGAAGAATTTTATATTAAAGATACCAGTTTGATTACGTGGAAGACTTTTCAAGAGTGGGTTTTACAATCCAATAAGAGTCTTGTGGCTACAAAATTATTAAGAGAATTTGAAAGTCGATTTGAACAGTTGGATCTTGCGGAACAACAAGCTCTTGCAAGTCAAAAAATTGAATTGTTTCTACACGCAGCTAATCTTCTGAGCTTGAAGAGAAGCTTGATGATTTTGCTGGAGGATCAGACTACAGAGACATGTCTTAAAACAGAGTGAAGACATGTCAAGGAAGTTGTTACTGCACTTGTGAAGAAGCATAGAAGAAGAGAAAGATTGCATGTCTCTAGCTTGCCCATTGTTATGAGCAAGACAGTTGATGTATCCAGTACGCCACCTACTTCTTTGGCTAACCCTATGGTTGTACCTGCTATTGTTCCCTCTATTAGCGAAGATATCTTAGATGAATTGGTCAAAGGGATGTAGGTTCTTCAATTGAAGGTTGTGAAATTGGATGAAAAAGGACAAGAGGATAGGGGATGGGGGCTTTAGCCCCTAATCTAGGAAAAAGATGTATGTGATGTGACAATTTGCAGCATGAGAGAAAGGATTGTGCTACCTATAAGGAGGCCTTGGTAGCTCATCTTTTGGAAAGATGGCAAGATCCATGCACAAGAAATGGGATTGCCTCTTTCTTTGAGTTTTAGACAGGGAGGTATGCAGAAGTTGTTGGAAGACTTGGTAGTTCGAAATGCTTATCCGGTGGTACATGCTTCTACTTTTGGTCTAAAATTGGATAGAATGCATGACCAAGTGATGGTTGGTCCAAAGGCTGAAATATGGACACATACTTTACATGAAGCTAAAAAGAGAAAGGTCACTGATAGTGAAATGTCTCATGTAGGGCAAGACAGTGTGGCATAACTCGTTGGGAATCACTGATAGATGCATATTCAGTGCATGCATATTTAGCAAAGGTACAAAACACGAATGTACTTGTGGAAGAAAAATGAAAAAGAGATGAAGATAATGCTGGGGCATCTAAAAGAATGACAAGAAGAAGTGTGGATCAGCCTAAAGTTGCAAATCAGCCACCTCCTGAGCATGTTATGGAAGAGGTCAGTTAGGAGCAAAAATAGGATAATAAACAAGAGGGCAAAAAGAAGGGTAAGTAGTCATGATACAAGTTGCAGTCTAACATTGAGATAGCCACAAATCTTAAGAAGGTTCTTGAAGAACGAATCCTAAACAGTCAGGTGGAATTCACCTTGGGAGAGGTGCTTCGCATTGCCTAGCAAGAATTTCATGATGAGATCATTGACATAATTAATAGGAAGCGTCAATTTATTGGTGATACCACTAGTGCATTGCTATAATTTGAAGAGGAAACTGGTTTGTTGGATATTAGGGCTGAATATGAGCATGAAGTAAGTACTAGATTATCTATGCAAGATGCTACTAATCAATGGACAACATGTGGAAAAGAGAAGAAAGTGGCTGAAAATTCATTCTCTTGTAGCAATATGCATGCTGAAGTAAGGTAGATGCAACAATATGGGGAAGAGACTCTAGAATCATTGGGCCAGGGCTACCACTGAAATAGTAGTTAAAATAGGGGAACGTGAAACTCCTTGTGTTGCTTCAAAGTCACTACACAAGAAATCATTGGGCCAGGGCTACCACTGAAACAGTAGTGAAAATAGGGGAACGTGAAACTCCTTGTGTTGCTTCACTTGACCATGGGTCTGAGATAAATGTCATTGAGCATGGATTGTATGAAAATGGTGCATGGCCTATAGACACTGATCATGGTTGGCGTATGAGGGATGCAAATAATTCTTCGGGAGAGTTCTATGCTACATGTCCTAATGTAAAAGTGACAATTGGTGATGTACAAGAAGAGCAACACTTCTTTGTGCAAGATAATTCCTCATATGCAATTATTTTGGGATAGCCCTATATTACAGGAGTGCCTATGGAAACAAAGGTGCTTGATGATGGTTCTTCTTATGCAAAAGTAAGAAGTAATTAGGATGGGAGGAAAGCAGTCCAATTTCTTATTATTTGTGTTAATCATCCTAGAAATCAGGATATGCTTTGAGAGTCTCCTTTGGCTCCAAATGCAAGGGAATTCAAAGACCTGGATTTTCATTAAGCATTGTTGTAATGTGGGGCTACAGTAGTGATGTTCAGAGGATGTACTCACCTCTTGATGGAATGAAGCATGCATTTACTATTGGTTATTCTTAGTTTATAGCAAACAATTCATGTTGGTTTAAGCCTATGGAAGCTATGTGCAAGGCTGAATGCATATCTATGAAACAAGCTACTAAGGAACTGAGAGCATTGGGATTGTTAGTTGAAAATGAAGACATTTGAGGCATCTTTTATGGATTGAATATTAATGACACTATGGCTGAAATTTCAGCAACTATACATGGAAAAAATGAGGCTGAAAACAAAGTGTTGTCAATATGTTCTTTGGATATGTATGATGGTATAGCATTGTTTGCTCAGCAAGAAGGATTAAAATGGGCTGAAGCACTTGTGGAGACAAAGTATAAGACAATTAACAAAAATGTGAAACCAACTGCTTTGCCACTTCCACTAGAGAGTGAGGATTTGTATGAAAAAGTGTCAAGGCAGCCAAGCTTATGGAATCCTAAAGATATAGGTCATCAGTTTACATCTGAAACATTACAGGAATGCATTTTAGCCAAGTGAAATAGGTTGTGTGGATTCAAATGTTGTCTCTCCTATGGTAATATTTACTATGCCACATGTACCATGGAGCTTGAGACTTATTCCAATGCCTAAAGCTTACTTTCCAAAGCTAATGGATTTGCTAAATGAAAAGATTCGCAAAAAGATCTTGGGGCCTTCTTCAACCCCATACTCAAATCATTGGTTTACTATGCCAAAAAAGAATGGGGATTTGAGATTTATTCAAGACATGCAACTCGTCAATAAAGTGACCATAAGAAATGTGGGTGCAAGTCCGATGGTTGATGAATTTGTAGAGGCTTTTGCAAGTAGAGCAAACTATTATTTGGGTGATCTTTACTCATGGTATGATCAATTTCAGCTTACAATTGAAAGCAAGGATATCATAACCATGAAGACTCCCTTGGGGTTAGTACAAATGTGTACTCTCCCACAGGGTGCAACAAACTCAGTGGCACACATGGCAAATTCTATGAATAGGGTACTCAGGGATTTTATACCACAATTGACAATGCCCTTCTTGGATGATGCTCCAATCAAAGGGTGTGTAGTGGATGAAAAGAATGAAGAGATTGATGGTCATGGATGCACACTGTTTGTTGCAGACCATATTGTGGATTCTGAGAGGATTTTGACACGTCTAGAAGAGGTGCATTTAACTCTTTCTAGACAAAAGTGTGTCTTTGGAGTTGAAGAGGTTTTAATTGTTGGGCATATGTGTGGGCCTGGGCAAAGACCATCACCAGCAAAAATAGATAGGATTGATAGAACGCAAGATCTATGCAAGAATGTATCAGAGGTTCGTAGATTCTTGGGACCATATGTGTTCTATTTTATATGGATTTCTCACTTTGCACATGTAGCCGATGCTCTATATAAACTTCTGAGGAAAGGTCAAAGATTTCATAATTTGGGAAAGGAAGCTTCAAAAAGCAATGAAGAAATTGAAGCAACTCTTAAAATCAGCTCCTACATTGAGAAAGGCTGACTATTCACATGGAAAGCCTATCATTATTACTATTTATACAAGCCCAATCGGGATTGGATGGGTAATTGGACAAGATGATGAGGAAGGGCAAAGATATGCAATTCACTTTGGTGCTAAAGTATTGACTGAACAACAAAGAAGATATCCATAGGTAAAAAGAGAATTATGGGGAATTGTGACAGCACTTGAATGTGATAAGGAGTATTTTATGGGTGTTCATGTAGTCATTGAAACCAATTGTTTATCGGTATTGGGTATGATTACTAGTTGTGCTACCCCAGATATTGCTATGCTCTATTGAATTGCATACATTAAATCTTTGAACCTTGAATTTCACCCGGGGGATTTACTAGTAGTAATAAGGAGACATCACCTGCGTGCAAGAAATATATGAAAATACCCCTTATCTACCCCCTACTTATGGGACCTTACCTTATAAAATGTACCTTCCTCCCCTTAAATAACCCCCCTGCCTTATACTCACGTACGGTAAACCCAAGTAGACCCCTCGAGGAATTTTAGCATATTGCAGGAAGAGATAACCCAGTGGTAGACATGTTATCTCAAGCACGCTATGAGAAAGAAGATGGGATGATGGATGAGAAGAAAGAATATGACTTTCTTGCTGCTGAAAATGATGTCATAAGAGTGAGTTTAGCAATGCAAGGTGTTCCTACAACATTAACAAAATCTTGGACAACAAAGACAAGACACTTTAGCTGTTTTGCATCTTGTATAGAAGTGTTTCTGGAAGACAAATATGTAGGAGAGTGGCTAAGAATTGGTCAATACCTCAGTACATTAACAAAGAGAGATGAATGGTCATATGAGTTTAAAAATATTAAGAGGAAAGCCTATGGGTTTTTCTTAAAAGATGGATACTGATGGAAACATGCTAATGTAATATTTTTGCACGAAATATTAATGATTTTTGGTCCTACATGCCCCGCACAAGAGCAATTTAAAATAACCTCCTCGTGACTAGAAGAACCCTGGGCTGAATGCTCCACCCTTACACATTAATAAACTCCAGCCACGTTATGCAAAAGAGGCCGAGGCTAAAAACCCATAGGCCACACGAGAACACCCTTCACGGGAAAAGGTAAATGGATAATGGTTAAATTCTGTGAAATTTTTTTTACTATTAACCCCTCCCCTTCAGCCGTTGCATGGCGGGGGAGAGGGAGTGTGAGAGGAGTGATGAGGAGTAGGAGAGCACGGGGGGAGGAGGAAGCATGCAAACTACCCACATGTGTGGCAATCCCCCCCCCCTTCCACACTATATGAGAAGGGGGAGAGGAGGGACTGACAGCATGCCATTGTGCTGCCACCATATCTCGGCCACGGGCTGCTACCGCCATCAACGCTGCTGCACCACTCCACGGCCACCATCATCATCATCATTAGAAGCTTCTTTGGAAGCCTCTAAATTAGAGTGTTCTCCCGTGCATTGCGGGTTTTTCTTAAAACTGCATTCAGTAAAGGCCATGTCCTGCGCAGAGGAGAAGAACTTGGTAGGAGAGGATTGGTAATGCATAAAGGACCCAAGAGGAGTTGTTGAACTAGGATTTGAGTCATCAATGGCTCCCAAGAAAATGGTGAGAGGAGGGTGCACATGCGGGAGCTTCCACTCCGAGTTCATGTGTGGATAACACCCCGAACCTCAATGCCCAGGTCCTTAAAAATTGATTCCGCATGGAAAGAATGCACTAGGCATGTCCAATTCTCATAGGCAAGTTTAATCATGTTTGGAAATTTTAATTGGTCGTCAATGTATAAGAATTAGTCGCATGATGTGCATTTGAAATTGCTCGCACTTCCAAGTTGAAATCCTAAACGCATATTGCATAAAAGGTGGATTTGTCTAAATGCATCCTTGATTGCCTTGTGAAAATGAACAGCGCATAATGCATTTAGGTAATAATTTCCTAGTTGTGATTGGTATGAGATAATCATTGATGTCCATTAGATGTTGTCCAAGTAGTTGCATTGCATGAAAGGGATCTATGTACCTTGCAAATTGCATGTGGTGAAAATTGCATCCTAGGTTGGGCTAAGTGCTAAAGGACGAATAAAATCAATAATGGTCCCATGGCATTCATGTATGGACTTCTTTTATTGAAGTTTGTATTTAGGAAAGAATGCAATTTCATATTAAAGCTTGAATTCAATGCATTATGTGAAGGGTTATGAGCATAGTTCTTGTTGAAATTCAACATAGGTTTTTATACGAGTTAGCCCTAAATTTTCAATCATTATAGTTTAGGCAAGGAAAAGAAATGGTCATTGTACATCCTAAAGTTGCATAGAAGGAAAAAGTCTATGTACCGCATAATTTGCATGGAATATTGTATTTGAAATTATTTACATCTTTTTAGGAAAAAGTATTTGCATCTCTAAGAAGAGATCACCTCTTGTTCGCAAGACAATTAGATCGAATAGATATATCGCTTGTAATGGTGTAACTCAAATGACGATCACCTCAATGAGATAGGAAAAGCTAAGCCGCGATAAAATTTTGCCTAGTATCGCACTTGGGATGCCAAGTCAAGACTTTCAATCCCAAAGGTCCTACCCACATTCACGGAATGTTAGGGTTAGTTAGACGCCCATGCAAGAAATGATCTAGGGTTCTTACCCTAGGGTCAATTGGCCTAATACTAAATTTCCACAGGGAAATTAGAAACCCTAGGGCTAAGCGTTATCGGCCTAGCAAGGTTAGGGTTGGGTTGGATCAAGAAGACATCCCAAAACGCTACATCTTGACCAAATGTATTTCTTGACCAAGGAACACCATTTGATGGGAGAAATGATCCCACAAGTTAGGTGTGACACTTGTCTTGTACAACAAGTTGCAACGTCATATGGCTTTGTGTTTAAATCACAAGATAGATTTTCCACTCCTTGGAACAAGCAAACCCTAACCCAAGGATAAAAGGGGTGAAAAAATAACAAAACCCTTGGGGGATCTTGCGAAGTCCCAATTGATCCCGGATCGAATGCTGGATGCATTCGGAGAAGAGGATTCACACCTTAATAGTTGGCCAAACAAACGACCACTAGATTGATTGTGTTTGTACAGTTAGGAGCACTGTTTGTACTTCTTTCCTCAAGGAACTAAAGATGGAAAAATAATTAATGCTTCAGGTTGAAGGCCTGGAGGGAGAGGCAGCATTAGTTACCCCCGACTGTCTGCCTGACCCTATCCAAAGGGGGTTGTTAGCCACACTGGGTACGTGGACTGAACCCGCCACGAGAGGTTTCTCCGTGGGTGCTACTTGGAGCACGAGGACACTTGGGTGCCAGGGGGGCTCTGGCCGAAGCTAAAGCTTACCGACGAAGCAAGACTTTGGTGGAAACAATAGTGCAAAGACCAAGGGATCTTGGAAGGGTCAGTTACTTGGGAGAAGCTTAAAAGAGCTATGCAAGGGAGATATTTACCACCTACCTACCGCACGCAGAAGATGAACGAGTTCTATGAACTGAAGTAGCATGGTCTATCCCATGATCCATACTATTCAAAATTTGTCTCTCTTTTGAAGTACGTGCCACAAATGGATATGATACAATAGGTGTCAAAGTTTTGTGTTGGATTAAACCCACCTGTAAACACCCGCCTCGAATCAATGCGCCCCACAGACCTTCAGGACACACTCATTCGAGCTGCACCCATAATATAAGAGGTGCAAACCAAGCCAAGAAATAACAAGACTTGGTCTTACAAGGATCAGAACAAAGGAGTGTACAGGTGTCAGGCCAAGAGAGTGCAGGGCCAAAATTTGAGACAAAGGAAGAAGGCTAGGACCAACACTGTCAATAATTTCGTTCCTACCCAAGGTAATGATTGCAATCTCCGTTGCTTCCATTGCAATGAGCCTGGTCATTTCAAAAGGCAATGTCCCAAGCTTGGAGGAGGACGACGTCAAGGACCATCCCAAGGAACCATCCATGGCCAAGGAGCCGCCATCCAAGCTAGAGGGAGGACCGCCAGTGTTGTCAACAAGGAGTTCAGTGATGAAGAAGATCCAACCATGGAAGTTGACTTTGAGAGGGCAATAGTCCATGCCACTCTTCACAAGAAAGGCCTGAATTGCCAATTTTCGGTGATTGAGACTCCATCGGATTATCAAGGTAAAAGCTTCAAAACCAAAACCTTGATTGATTGTGGCAATACACATTCCTTCATTTCACCAGTTTGTGCAAAATAATTAGGAATATCCATAAAAGATGCACCCTCCTTACTTGTGGAATTAACAAATGGTCGTGAAGTTACTTGTACCAGGAAAACTACTAAGGTGAAATTCCTGCTGGGTGGAAAGTCGACTTCGGTCAAATTCAGGGTTACGAACCTAGGTATCCGCGAGTGTTTGCTCGGAATGGATTGGCTTAAACCTAATGATGCCCACATTCACTGTGAAAAGGGCCAAGTTTCCTTTCGAAATTCTGAAGGGGAATTGGTCACAACTGAAGAACAGGCTGGGAAGCCAAAAATTCAACTGGCCAAAGCATCTCGGATAATAAAAGGAGTTAGAAAGGGGCTACCTGTCTATTTGATTAAGCTTAATAAGCTAGATTAGAATCAAGAGTCTAGGGAAGAACCTTCATGGCTAAAGGAGTACGCAGACATATTTCCTGAAGAGCTGACAGAACTTCCTCCTCAAAGGGAAGTTGATCATGAGATCAAGCTAGCGCCAGGAGATACACTAATCACAAAGAGACCATATAGGGTTTCCATCCTAGAAGCGATTGAGCTAAAGGAGCAACTCAAGCAACTGTTAGACCAAGGCTACATCCGTCCTAGCAGTTCACCATGGGGAGCTCCAGTGCTGTTCCAGAAGAAGAAAGATGGAACGCTTCGATTATGCATTGACTACAGAGGGTTGAATCAATCAACCATTAAGAATAAATATCCTATTCCAAGAATAGATGAACTTCTTGACCATCTTCAAGGTGCGAAGACCTTCTCCAAGATTGATCTCAGGTCTGGATATTATCAGATAAGGATCAAGGAAGAAGATATTCCAAAGATGACATTCAGCACAAGATATGGACACTTTGAGTTCCTAATCATGTCATTCGGGCTGACAAATGCTCCTGCTACCTTCAACAGGCTAATGTAGGATATATTTAGGCCATATCTTGATGACTTCGTACTTGTCTTCTTCGAGGATACCATAGTCTACTCCAAACAGGAAGAAGATCATGAGCCCCAGCTTCACATTGTTCTTGAAATAATGAGAGCACACAAGCTTTATGCCAAGGAGAACAAGTTTGCATTCTTCAAGTCACAGATTGAGTATCTGGGATTCATTATATTAGTGGAAGGAATTTTGATAGATCCGGCCAAGGTCAGAGACGTTCTGGAGTGGCCAACACCAACAACTATCAAAGAAATACGTAGTTTTCTTGGATAGATAGGATGGTATAGGGTCTTATCAAAAACTATGCTTTGATTGTAGCACCTCTGACCGATCTAGTAAAGAAGCAAGTATCAATTGTATGGTCACCTGCTGAACAATCCATCTTTGATAAACTAAAGCAAAGCTTGGTATCAGCACCTATCCTAAAACTTCCAGATCTTAGTGGAGCCCCGAGAGGAACACCAAGGAAAAGGGAATTCTCTTGCAAGAAAATCTATCTTGTAACATCAACAAGCTTGTTTATCATGTTTCATATTATCACAATGAAGAAAAGAACACCAGGCACAACAAATCTTCATGCAGCATCATGTAGATCTCCCACGGTTTTTAATAGAATCAACCATATTCTTCAACATCTTCACAAAATCCATCAATAGAACAAAGAAAGCAAAGAAGTACACCATCTTTGAATGGAAATATATCACATAGTATTCATCTTCAATATCTTCATAGTCTTCTCTCTCAATCTCTCATATACAATCACTCTGTTTGAGTAGAATTAGCTATCTCTGACTCTCTCTCTCTCTCTCCATCAATAATACATCATATCCTCACTACAATCTCTCAAAATCCCTCTCAATAATCCTTCTTAGGTCGTGGATACCCCTCCCAAGAGGCATGTCTGATATGAAGGGTCACCAGAGCCACTACAGTGTCCTTTCATAGCTCACTACTGTCACTTCACTCTAGTCTTCACTTGAGTCTTTGGCAGCTACTTCTTCCACTTCTTTCAGCTCTTTTGCACTTGTATTCACCTCTTTCCAAGGCTAGAAAACTTTTCCAAAGTCACACATACATTCCACAGAACACTTACAGAAGCATACAGAACAGTCTACAGAACAGCTACAGTACAGAACAGAACAGAAACAGAACAGAAGCAGAAGCTCTACAGAAGACCTACAGAAGGTTACAGAAGGTCATCAAAACCACATAACTCATTCTCAAACCATTCCAAACTCTCACAAACTATTCAATAAACTTTCTCAATATCTCAATCTTCATCAATAAATACTCCATCCCTCCTTACAGAAGACAATCAGAACAAAACAGACCAAAACAGAAGGTATACAGAACCAATCAGAACCTGTCAGAACATCACAGAACCACCAACAAACATCATGATCTTCCAAAACACAATCAATATCATCCAAAACATTCTCAAACCACTTCCAAATCAATCAATCATCTCATAAAATCAACCATTCAGCTCTCAAAAACAACAAAAATCAGCCAAAAAACAAGTCATTTCAACACTCAACATATCCCCACACTTAATAAGGAAGCGTCCTCGTGACCCAGGAAAAAGGGAATACAAGTTCAATTGAAAAGCTCAACTTTGATCGTCAATATCTTCTAAAAAATAATCCATCCACCACGACCCCAACTTATAACCTGGTTCTGATATAAAAATTCAAAGAAAGGAAAACCCTTTATATATTAACACCGCTTATCAAGCAAGAAAATCACAACAAATTTGTAAAGGATATAAGAGTTTGCTTCGTCTTCATCAGCATCAGCTTCAACTCTGCAACCACGACCCCAGCACCACAATTCTCCAAAACATAGCTCGTACACGAAATCCAATAGGAACCACCACGTTCGTATTACATAAATAAACTCACAACACAAACACTAATACACAACACAACCATCTGAATGACTCCTTCAAAAAGAGAGTTTTGCATTAAAAGCTTCCACCATACATTGGAAAGGTATCAATGAAGATGATCCCTCTTAAAAGATTGATGTTGTCGGAAGCGATCCATAGAGAAGGATTCATCTACAAAGTTTTTGGGAGGATTTTGAAAAAATTGGAGACAGCACATCCTTTCCAACAGGACCAAGTATCTGCTAGGCAAACAAAGGGCATGAAAATACAATATCTCCAGCTGGTGGGAATCAATGCTAACATTGACATTCATGCACAACTTTGGAATAGGCTTGGAATCATTATGAGAGTGCCTATGCATATACACCAGGTACCAAGCAAAGTGAGCAGTTAATCTCACTGAGGGATCGGCAAACTAGGAATACTGCTGAGCAAAATGAACATAATTGTGATAAGCTTGACTAGAAGCTGTCCATTCTCCTGGAATTACTAGCCAATTAATCTGCGGTCTTGTAAGGCAATCATCCAAACCCCATCCCCTTCTTCTGGAAATCTGATTGTCAAACCCGTCACAGTCACTAACCAACTGAGGTGGTGGAGATATGGAAGTGTTAGGAGAGGGTAGTGGAATAAGGGAAAGTGGATGAAGGGAAGGATAAGAAAAATCATAAAAGGAAGAAAAGGTTAAAGAAGGAGTGGCATAAATTTGTAAGGAATCACTAAGGAACGGTGTTAACTGATAAATAGGAAATGTGGAGGGTACATTAATGGAGGGAGAAAGACAGGGTGGAGAAGGGGAAAATACCCTATCCTCAATAAAGGAACAGTAAGTGAAAATAGGAATTTGAGGGAAAGATGAAGGTTGGAAAAGAAGTGGTAAAATTATTGTGGAATTAGACTGACAAAGGGAAAAATATATAGCATAGCGGTGAGCCATTTGTTGGTAATAGAGGAGGGTAGGAACAGAAGGTCCCAGAAGAGATCGTCTATGATAGGCATCAAAGAAGGGAGCATCAAATGGATTATGCTTGGAAAGATAGGTTAAGAGATCCATCCTCAGTTGATTAGTACTCTGGGCAAAGGTAGGAGCTGTGTTTTGTCTTTGATTGAGGACCACCGAATCAATCATGGGATGCCACGAATGATCATGACAATCAGCTACTTTGGAGGAATAACTCTGGAACATGTCAACTATGCGCAACTCCAAATGATTGACATATAAAACAGCCTGTAAGACCACATCCCCCACATACCATGCCATATCTACCTCATCTGGAATTAACAAATCTCCTCGTAGATACATGTATGACATCAACATGGTGTCTGGTGTGACAGAATCTTCAAAGACCATTCTGACTACCTCTGTCAACAACTCAGCAGACCAAGCCCCACTCCAACCATCCTTTGGAAAAGGTAAATCCATCATGGAAAGCTTCATGTAGAAGACCAACTTCTGTAAGTGGTAGTGGACAAAGAAAGAATGGTCTGGTAAGACATATCCCTGAAACTGCTCAAAAGTAGACCATAACAAGTCCATTCTGGACTGCAATCTTTCCACTTTTTCTTGGAATAGAGGGCACAAAGTAGCCTGTCTCTGAAGAGCAGCCAAGTCCTGCTGTGAAAGAGAAGAAATCAATGGAACAGGAGGGCTTGGAGGAACAGAGCGGGACTTTGCAAGTTGATCTTGCAACTGCTGAATTTGGGAGGCTTGGTTGGCCACTGTGTCAGTAGCAGTCTGTAAAGCTAAAAGTTTGTCATCTAAGATAACTTGGAATTCCTTCGCTTCTCTGGATATCCTCTCCTTCTCTGCTGAAAGGCTAGTAACCTGGGAGTGAGCCTCGAGTAACTGGGTCTTCAAAGAAGAAATCTCATCGCTTTGGGTGGCAACCAGTTGGGTTTGCTGTTCCATTTGCTTAAATAAATCTGCTAGGGTATCCTTAGCAGAAGCTAACTCAGATGTTGCCTTATGCAACTGGTCCTTAGACTGCATGAGCTCTTCATAAAAGGACGCGTACAGCTGTTGAACACAGGCTGTTACAGACAACTCAATGGAACTTTGAATATCCTTACAGAGGAAAGGAATCGCATCTCCTGAAACTAGACTGTTCAGGGAGGGAACTGATATCTCCAATGATCCTTCGCGATGTGCTCGAAACAGGTTATTACAAGTGAGATACTCAAGGAGATCACTGCCAGAGGTAGCAGGGATAGGTACTGAAGGAAGTATGGAAGGAGCTTTATCCGCGACCCTCTTCAAGCGTTTGCGCTGTATGACCAGGGGAGGCGGAGAATCATCATCCTCTATGTCAATGGGTTCTGACTCTTCTGAAGGTGGAGGAGGAGGTACTGGATCTGATGGAGGAGGTGGAGGCACACTCTTCTGTAAACCTGAATAGGTCAAGAAGGCAGACAAATATGATCCATACGTGACATTGGTAACATTACCCCTGGTGACTTTAACAAAATGCTGATCCATTTTAGTGAGGAGGTATGTGCTCCAATCAATAGCAACTCCTTTTAGCACCATCCTGGAAGCTGTAAAAAGCTCTTTGGACAAATAGTGGGATGGCATTTTGGCAGGCATAAACCTGTCCTGAAGGAACTGACACATCGTCTTCCATACGGGATCAGTAATCATAGAAAAGGAAACTCCTGAAGAGTTTATCACCTTCTTAACATCAAGGATTTCCCTTGTCTGCTTTTGTAACAGCTTGAGAATCTCGTCATTAGAGAAGAGCTGACGAGTGGTCACAAAAGGTTCACCTTTGAAGGGAAGAGACATAGCCTTCCCTAAGCCTCGAGATGTCAAAGTCATAGACATGCCTTGGACTACGCCTGTCTTCTTGCTGTAAGAGGCCAGGAACGCATCACATAATGACGGATCCTCTGGAAGCAGGGGAAAAGGAGTAGCCACAAAAGCAGAAAGTCCCGCCTTCGTGAGGAGCTCAAAAGTAAGTAGGGAAGAGTAATCCCTACTAACTAATGGGACGTACTGGATAGGGGGAGGAGCATGAGAAGGCGCCATTTAGATGGTTACACACACACCACAAACACAGACAATCAAGGAGAATGCCTGCAAAGCAACAGACAAAAAAAACCAAGGATAAGAGAATAACCAATAAAACGTGACTTGACCAACTAACCCCAAGCAAACCACATCCTAGAAAAATTTTGACATGACCTTGAGACAAATGCGACCGAAAGCTTCATGCGATGCATCAGACAAACACCCTGAACCCCGTATCAAGCAACAAAAGAAAAAAAACTACATACCGTACCCGTAACCGTAACAAAGACAGGAAACCAAAATAAGACCACATCCGACACATATCAAGACTATATTTGTGATAAACCAAGACTAGACCATGGAAAATAACTCTAATGACTGCGCATACCCATCCCTCGAAACGGTTCATTAAAAAGGGGAAGTAAGTGCAATGAGGGGGGAATTAATTTAATGAAGGGTTGATTTTAATCAATTATTAAAAATGGGTGAATTTTTATTAGGTGATAAACCTTAGCAAGAAAACGGCTATTCCTTATTATAAATTAAATTACCAATTATTAGGTGAAAACGGTGCATTAATTCGATTCCCGACTGGGTCTCTAAATGCAATTCATTGATTACAAATTAAGGTGATGTGGAGCGCTTTTTTGCCAGCGCGTGCTCATGTGACGACTGGTTGTTTTTAAATAAAAATTAAAGTGCCCCTGTAGCGCACGTAGCGCGTGCTAAGTGAACGGCGGGTTTATTTTAATTAAAAAGTATGTGTGTGTTTAGCGCGAATGCGCGTGGAAACTGTGGGTGAATTAAAGGGTTCATTTTAAGAATTAATTTGTGATTAAGGGGAAAATAAAAATAAATAAAATACATAAAATAAATACCTGGAAGGGGTGTGCATGTAATGCAGAAATGTGCACGAAAGAGTCCACCAAAAGAAGTGAATCCAGTAAAGGAAAAGTAAAGATCACTAATGAAACAACAACACAACACCTTAGCGGATGTGTGGATTTGGTGTGTGTTGGTTGTTTATTTTTATTTTATTTTATTGTATTTTATTTTTTATGGTTTTTTTTCTGTTAAGTTGTGATTATTTATGGTTGAATAAATGGAAAATGAGTAAGGGAGGTGAGGGGAATTTTTTTAGAATTTTTTTTGGAAGTTTTTACTATTGTTAAATGAATTTTCTACATTTATTGGCAATTTGGGGGATTAAGTAGGAAATATTTAATTTTCAGAAATTGTAGGGTAGGTAATGGCCAGCGGACAAACTCCCAAAAATTGGCGAAAAGCAAAAGGAAATTTTAGAAAATTTTCTTAATTTTTTAAATGGAAAATTTAATTTAGAAATGAATTAAATCACATAAATCATGTTAATCAAATAAGTCAGTTAGAAAGAAGTCAGTTAAGTCTAGTTAGTATGGGTAAGTCATGTTAGTCTAACTAAATCAAGTCAGGTTAGGTTAGTCAGCTAGGTTAGTCAGGGTAAGTTAGTCAGCTAGGTTAGTCAACTAGGTTAGTCAGGGTAAGTTAGTCAACTAGGTTAGTCAACTAGGTTAGGGTAACTAGGTTAGGGTTAGTAAACCTAGTTAGGGTTGGGGGGGGGGTAACTAACGTAGTTAGGGTTAGAGGGTGGGGTTAGGTTAGTTAACAAACTATGGTTAGTGGGAACTAACTAGGGTTAGTAAACTAACCTAACTAGGGTTAGTGACAACTAACTAAGGTTAGGTTAGTTAACTAGATTAGGGTTAATGGGAATTAACTAGTCTAGAGTTAATTTTTAACTGGAGTTAAGTTAGTTGAATCTAACTGAACTTAGGTTAGTATTAACTAAATTAAGGTTAGTAACTAACCTAGGTATAGTTAAAGGAAGAGGTGGTGGTGGAAGGTGGAGGAGGAAGAAGGTGGTGGCGGGTGGTTGGGGCGCGTCCGGCGGCGACGGGGGCAGCCGGGGCGAGACGAGGGCGACCGAACGGGCGGGCGCGGCGGCGAGGGGGGCGGGCTCTGCAGGCGGGGCGGCGAATCCTCAGGCGAGCGGCAACGTCGGCAGGGGATGGAGGAGGGAGGGAAAGAGGAGGGACGGTGGCGATGGGGCAGGAGGGGAGGAGAAAGGAAGGAGGAGGAGAAGGAGGGGGAAGAGGAGAAGGCGGGGGAGGCGCAGGGAGGAAGAAGGGAGGGAGAAGGGGCGATGGGGGAGGCGGCGCGACGGGAGGAGGGCGGCGGTCTGGAGCACGACGGCGGCAAAGGAGGTGGAGGTGGCTTCCGGGAGGAGAGCGGCTGCGGGGCGCAGGGCCAGGAGAGAAGAAGGGAGAGGGAGGGGTAGAAGCAGGAGAAGGAAGAGGAGGAAGAGGAGGAGGAAGAGGAGAAGGGGGGAGGAGGTGGAGGGTGGAGAGAAAGAAGGGGGAGGGACGCAGGGAGGACGGGGGAAGAGAGAGAAGGGGGAAGAGATAGGGAGGGAGGTGGTTGGGTTAAGGGGTGGGTGGGCAGGTTGGGGTGGACAGGGGGTGGTGGGCAGGGTAGGTGGTCAGGGCCCAAGGGGGATAGAAGGTGGACAGGGGGTGGGCAGGGCCAAGGGCGCATACCCCCGTCCCGCGCACGTGCGCGGGGCGGGGTAAAAAAAAATTTGCCGTGACGGGATTGAAATGACGCTGGGATGACGGGACGGGGTATGCGGTCACGACCGAGACACGTGGAGACGCATAAAATCGAAAAAGGGCGCGTTCACGTGCAAAACGGGCGCGTGAATACACGTAAAAATAAAGAAAAATTAATTACTCCCAATCCGGACGTCAAAACGAAATAGCGTAAAAACAAAAAGTGGGCAGGATGGCAGGGGAAAATGAGAAAAATATATGACGGAGGTTCCGGGAGGGGTAAAGGGTGGTCACGTGCAAAAAACACAAAAAACGAACCAAAAAACGCAATTAAAAATTAATATCGAAAGATCCGTGCATCGGAACGAGGTGCAGAAAAAAGGAAAACTGTGCAAAAAGATGTGCCCGACAATCCTATCTCATCAAAACAGGATTCCGACAGAGATAAGACGCGTTCACATGGGAAATACCCAAAAAACAACCTTGAAAATGGGATCGGAAATTAATATCGGGCGAACCGTACACCGGAATGACATGCAGTAAGAAGAAAAAATGTCCGCAGGGAGGAGTGGCACAGGGTTATCACATTAAAGCGCAGTTCCGGTGGAAGTAGGAAGGGTTCACATGCGAAAAACACCAAAAATACTCCCAAAAACGTATTTAAAAATTAATAATAAAAAATCCAGAAGTCGAAAGAGGGGGGAGGAAAAAGGAAAAAGGTAAGGAAATGCACAGGGGACACGGATATCAAATCAAATTGGAATTCCGATGCAAATAGGGCAGGTTCACATGGGCAAATGTCAAAAATACACACGAAAAAGTTGTGAAAACCCGGAAAATTAATAACGGACAAACCGTGTATCGGAATGATGCGGAATAAAAAGGAAAAATGTCAGAGGAAAAGTGGTGGTCAGGGCTATGACATCAGAGCATGGTTCCGAAGCAAGAAAAGCGCGTTCACATGGGAAACCGACTAATTTGCGCAAAATGCTTCAAAAATTAATAACTTGAAAACCGTGCATCGGAACAAAGGTAGGTAAAAAGGATCAATGATCAATTCAAAGGGAGAACATGGCTATAAGGTTGGATGTGGACTTCGGTGAACGTAGGGTGCATTCACATGGAAGGACCTCAAAATCAGGGAATGAAGGAAAACTGCAGGGGAACAGCCCCAAGGGTGGATGGAACATAACCGGATGGGTGGAAAGGGATCCCATGAAGGTAAAAACAAGGCAAGGCATTCATGCATGAACAGGTTGAGGCATATGCAGAGGGATATGCAATGTAGACACGCAGGGATGCGTCCCCACACTTAAGACCTTAACGGATAGGGTTAACCGAGCAACAGGGACCTAGGACCATGCCACAGACCATCCACTAACTTCCCCACACTTAAAACATGAACATCATTAAGAAACAAAAGTTGTAGGGTTAGAAAAACTTGGCCCATTTTGTTGAGGATCAAAGTAAGGGTGAGTGTCGATGGCACGTCCAGTGTTGTTGTCGGCGCTGGAGGGACCAAGGCATCTTCTCGGCACACGTCTGTCATGGCAGGGACCACGCGGCAGCACCCAGGGAGGTAACTGGTCGAAGGAATCACAGGAAATTCGTCGATGATGAGGGATACTACACTCAACTCACAACCACTCAATTGAAATGAAAGAACAGTCACTCACTCCATGACTAATATCACTCGAGAAAGAATGATTAAAACCCCTATCTCATACCTGGTTGGGGAATCGACAAGGGGGAATGGTGCAGAAGGAGTATGCCAGGGTGCACAATTGATGGTGCAGTAGTGCGTCCAACCCATCTGGCATAGGTGTAAGGAGGAAGGCAAGGGAGCCTTACAGTGCAGTGTACAGAACAGGATGATGTGTCTTGTGATGATGGCAAAAACCCATCTCGTGGGTGCACAGGGAAACGGGAACATACCTGACTCCAAGTGTCGTAACGTCCCTCAATCTCACCTCTCGGTAAGTGATTGAAGAAACTCCAGTCAAACTCAACCCACCCGCTGTCTCACGCTCTATTGATAAATACAGGAGGGCAGCCTTTTCCTAAAACCCATTGATGTAATCCTCACAGTCACTTGTGCAAAGGTTGTATGCCTTGTGCGCATTTGATGGTGCAACTATGCATCCCGCCCTGTGCCGGCATACGGTGCAAGAAGGAAGGCCAGGGAGCCTTATGGTGCAGTGCACAGAAACAAATTGTGCTTTGTGCTTTGAGAGGCCCATCCCGTGCGTGCAACACTTCATTCACACTACTCACCTCTCATTTGATTTGAAGGGAAAAGACTGGTCTCTCACCCCACCCTCTGTCTCACTCGTTGTTGATAGATACAGAGGGCAACCATACTCACTTCTCCATCCGATTAGGATGAAAGCTCTCATCACTCTATTGTTTGTCGATGAAGATCGCGTCATCAATTGTTAAAGAGGCGTACCCAGGGAGGTAGCCATCAAATCGAACATTGTGTTGAATAGGACATGTCATCTGCTAGAGGACAGTTAGACACTTTGCAGAGAGACCCAGGACGCAGCGTACCAAGGGAGGCAGCTTCGGAATTGGATCCTGGAAATATCAATTAATGAATCCACTTCTGGACTGCTGGGTGTTACCACCTTTTCCACAGCCAGCTTCTCGCCCAAGGGTGTTTATCACCTTTTCTTGGAACGAGGCCTGCTATGACAGGGAATTGCTTCCTTTTCTCTCATAACAGATTTGTTTTTCTTGTTTTTTTTTTCTTCTTTGGTTTTTTTCTTTTTCTTATTTTCCCCTATTCCCGAGGGTGTTTCCACCTTTTCTCAAAGAATAGGTCGGCATGACAGGGACCTAAGTCCTTTTCTCCCATGACCGATATGTTTTGTTTTGTTTTTTTTTTCAATATTGAGCAAAGGAATGGTAGAAAGACCATTTGTCAGAACCCACCTCGCCACTGTCGCTGGTGGAAAATAGCGGATAAGAGATCAAGGCTGAAAAGGGGTTTTGAGGGGACAGAGGGTTGCGTCCACCTCATCAGAAGTGACTGAAGAACGGCTATCAGAAGTAACATCATAAGAAGTACAATGCCGCGCCAACGAGGGAAAGGATCAAGTGTCCATAATTGTCAAGATCCCCAAGGAGGGAAGTACTTCTTCAGGCGATATCCATTGATCAGAAAGGGATCATCAGAGGCATCAACGGTCTGCACTTGGACAGAACCATTAGGGTTGACGGCAAGTACTTTATAGGGGCCCATCCACCGCTGTTGGAGCTTGCCAGGAAACTTGCCAAAGCGTGAATCATAGGCTAGGACCAAATCACCTTCTTTGAACTCCTTGTGCTTGATGAAGCTGTCATGGTAAGCCTTGCGTCGAGCTTGCGTGGCTTCCATGCACTGTAGAGCCATCCTACGAATTTCGTCCAAACATTCCAAATGCAGGAGACGGCGTTGTAGTGAATCATCCTCCCTCAAACACTCTTTGATAGCCACTCTCAAAGAGGGTAGTTCCAATTCAACAGGAAAAACAGCTTCTGTACCATATACCAGCTGAAAGGGTGTGTGTCCTGTTGCTGCTTTATGGGAGGTTCTGTACGCCCAGAGGGCCTTTGTAAGTCGATCATCCCAATCACGACGATGTGCGGCAATTGTTCTTGTCAGAATCGAGCAGAGAATGCGATTCGTGACTTCGACTTGGCCGTTGGCTCTGGGGTAATAAGGAGTGGACGCAATTGCGATGGCGGATCTTATACAACTCTGTCAACTCTTCCATGACTTTGTTGAGAAAATGAGTACCTCTGTCACTTACCAGCTCTAAGGGACTGCCAAAACGGGTGATGATATTCTCGTACATGAACAGGGCCACGCTGTTACCATCGTCGCGCTTTAGGGCTTTAGCTTCACACCACTTTGTGACATAATCCGTACATACGAGGATGTATCGGTTCTGTTTCCTTCTGGTAGGAGGATCGATTGGACCTGTGAAGTCAATGCCCCACTTCTCAAACGGCTTCAAAGGAAGGATAGGTTGCAGTGGCATGGCACTTGTCTTGGTGGGTTTCCCCATTCTTTGACAAGCATCACATCTTTTACAGTAATCATAGGCATCCTTGTGAATGGTAGGCCACCAATATCCTGCTAGCAGAGCCTTTCTAGCTGTAGCTTCTCCTGCAAAGTGACCTCCACATGGCTCGTCATGGCAAGCCTTCAGAACAATCCCAATCTCTTCTCTTGCAACACATCTTCTGAGCACTTCATCTTTGCCTTTCTTGTACAGTGCACCACCTAGCAGGGTGTAGGGGGCTGATTCTAGCATAAGCTTCTTCCTTTCCCGACTAGAAATACCAGGAGGGTACTGTTGGGTTGCCAGCAGATTGGCAATGTCTGCATACCAGGGAGTTACAGCTTCTACCAAGAAGAGGGAAGCATCAAGGAGGTCTGGATCATCCTGCTCCTCGTCTGCAGTTTGTGGGATACGCAACAGATGATCAGCCAGAACATGGGAACGACCAGGCTTAGTAATCACTTCAAAGTCAAACTCCTGGAATAGAAGGAGCCATCTCATCATTCATCCTTTCACATCTGCTTTGTTCATCAGGAAGGACAGGGCCTCATGATCCACATAAAATTTAAAGTGGGTGGATAGGAGGTAGTGGCGGAACTTCTCCAGGGCAAACACCATTGCCAAGCACTCCAACTCTGTCACTGTATAGTTTCGTTCCCTATCAGTGACTTTTCGGCTTGCATAATAGATCGGTTGATCCAGCTTCGAGGAGCCCTTCTAGCATAGGACTGCGCCTAAGCCTTCAATAGATGCATCAGTGTGTACGTGGAACTCTTTCGTCCAATCAGGAGGTTGCAGAATGGGTGCCTCAATCAGACACTACTTCAGAGTGTGAAAGGCTTTGTCACATTCTTCTGTCCAAGTAAACTCTGCATCTTTCCTTAGGAGCTTGTGCAAGGAGGTTGCCTTTGTTGCAAAGTGGGCTATGAACCTCCTGTAGTAACCCACATGGCCTAGGAATCCCCTCAACTGTTTGAGGTTGGTGGGTGTTGCCAGAGCTGCGATCTTTTCAATCTTTGCAGGGTCTGTTGATATCCCTTGTGCAGAGACAATGTGGCCCAACAGAACTCTAGAAGAGACCCCAAAGATGCATTTGTCGGGGTTGAGGGAAATCCCATACTCCCGGCATCGGTCAAAACATTGTTCCAAATGTCCCCAGTGTTCACTGATCAAACTATAGACACAGAAGTCATCCAAATATACCTCAATAAAGTCGTGCAGATGATTTTGAAATGCGGCCATCATGACTCGTTGGAAAGTAGCAGGGGCATTGCAGAGCCCAAATGGCATCACTCGATAAGCGTAGGTCCCCCATTCTGTGGTGAAGGTTGTTTTGGATTGGTCTTCTTCTGCGATTTGGACTTGGTTGTATCCGCTGAATCCATCCAGAAGAGAATAAAGCTCATGTCCTGCCACTGTGTCCAACAATTGGTCTGTGAAAGGGATAGGAAAGTGATCCTTCTTTGTCTTGGAATTAAGCTTTCGGAAATCCACACATATGCGCAATTTTCCATTCTTCTTGGGTACAACCACGATGGGTGAAACCCATTCACTATTTGCCACTGGATAGATGAACTCGGCTTCTAGAAGCTTCAGCAGCTCTGCTTTCACCAATGTGGAATAATTCGAGTTCATTCGCCTCTGTCGTTGCCGTACGGGCTTGGCATCAGGCTCCAAGTCAATATGATGTTGACATATTGTGGGATCAATCCCCTTTAGGTCTTTGTAAGACCATGCAAACACGTCCAAATTTTCTTTCAACAAGTTGTACAAGGTTGACAACTCCTCTTCTGGGAGACTGCTACCCACCTTCAAGTGGCGTTCAGTGCCTTCTGCATCCACAAAGGTTAACTGCCTTTCACCTTCTACTTCACGGATAAAGGTCCCGTGGACTGATTCTGGGTAGAGATCCGACTCCTTCAAGGGAGTGGTGTCCTCTTCTGATGTCCCACTAGAACCAATTTCTTCTTTTGGTGGAGACTTAGGTTGCTCCTTAAGACGTTGGAATGGGATAAGCGCCATTTCGGGTTTGGTTTCAAAATTAATTACCTCTTGGCTTGAAGACTCCTCTTCTGAAGATGACACATCCAAGAACGTCACATAACAGGGACCCTCTGATGCCTGTTGGATTTGTGGGACTGGTGCTTGTTGGCACGGTGCATCATCATCATCTTTCTTTGGCAAGGATGGGTTAGGACGGCAGGAGCCACTCTTGAAAGACGGCTTGCTCTTCTTAATCCATTTCTTATAAAGGTTTTTCATATGAGAAGATCCATTTACCAGACCAAATGGTACCATCACCATTCTGTCCCATAGCATGAGGTCGTCTGTTTCTGATACTTCTGGAACTTCTTCTTCAAATATATCCTCTTCAGGTGGGATAGACCCTTCCATTTCACTTTCATAATCTTCTTCGTCCATATCATATCCATCCTCTTCTGTCTCTGCTTCTGCTTCTGTCTCTGCTTCTGTAGGAGCTCTGTAACAGAAGAACAGATTCCCTGTTTCCTCTTCTGCCTCTGTCTCTGCTGTGGCCATATAACAGGGAGAGTAGTACATCCAAGCTTCTATCTCACTGTTAGAAATGATTTCAGAAGTCATTCCTGGTTTAGGCAGGAAGTATTCACCCATTGATAATGGCTTTGCATCTTTTGGAAGTCGGCTTACAGTATCCACTGTTAAGGAACGTGGCACTGTTTTCTTGGGAAGTATATGTTTGACAGCATCTTCGTCTGCTGATGTTCCATCTGTAGCCTCATTAGGGGAGTCAGAAGATAATTCCAAGGAGGTGGATCCATGTCCTTTTTGAGAACCATACAGTTTCAGCACCACTTTGTTGGGTCCTCTACCCAAGGTCAAAGTTCCTTTGAACCAATCCGTCCTTGCTCGGGCTTCAAAAAGCCATGGTCTGCCCAGTAACAGAGGATAAGATCTACCATAAGAGTTTGGCTTCACCACCAGATAGGTTAGCCAATAATCTTTTCCAGCCACTGTAGTCTTCACATATGGGAGAATGCCCAAAGGCTTGATTCTACTCTGATCCGCCAGTCTGATGAGCCATTGGGTTGGTTGCACACCTTGTAGGCCTAGATCCTTCATTGTCACATCCGTCATAATGTTCACTGATGAGCCTCCATCAATCAGTGCATTTGCAATGAAGCAGCCTTCTATCCACACGCCAGTCTCTGGAGTACCCGGATCTAGGAAAGCATTAGCCACATCCACTTCTTTTACAGGCTCTGGAGCCTTGTTGGGCTTTGTTGCTGTTGAGGGAGCAATCCTTAAGCCACGTCTTCTTGTCAGTATACTTTTGAACCTTTTCCGGCAACTGGGAGACAACATCAATAATTGTCGGAATGTGAGGTTTGGTTTAAAGGTATCTAGATCTCTAACTAGATCGTATTCCTTAATAGGATCCACTGGCTTCTCTAACCGGTTAGGGAATGGGGCAACACCCATTTTCATTTTCCCTCTTTCTTCCAATAGAGGAGTTACAGGAGCTTCTTCTGCCAATTGTGGCACTTTCTCCTCTCCTGTCTCCTGGACCTCTGGTCCTGCCTCTGTAACTGTCTCTGTAACTGTCTGTGGCACTGTAGGGCTTTGTACGACACTGTTAGGCTCTGTTCTGTTCTGTTCTTCTGGTGGAAGACTGAACTTCACTGTTCTGGCTGGAGGGTTATTTTCTTTCTAGATAGGTGGTTCCTTCTGCTTTGCACGCGTGATGGCAGCAACTTCCAATTCCACTAAATTGGAGGTAGGCTCTTGGGCCTTGGCCGGACTATCAGTAGCACTGTTTTTCACTGGGGCTGGGCTTGGACAGTCTTTTGCAGTGTGGCCTTCTCCTTTGCATCAACTGCATAAGGGCTTGTAATCCACTGACCTTCGAGGATTTGGACAATTTGGTGAGATGTGTCCCTTTTCTCCGCATCTGTAACACTCCACTTCTGATCTCTGACCACCGCCAGACTGTCTTCCTCTGTAACTTTGAGAGGGAAATCTTCTGGGTCCGAAATTAGGACCAAACTCTCTAGGCTTGGGTCCAATATCTTGTGTTGTCATTTTGGATTCCAGCAAGTTGAATCTTGTGTCTTCTTCCTTCCTTCTCCTATCATGCATCTCCTTCAGAGAGCAAATGTCCTCTGTATGATTCTTCCGCAAACAGTAGGAACAGAAGGCTCTAGGAATGGTTGGTTTTCGTGTACATTCAGTGGCTAAATGGCCTGCTTGATGACACTTACCACACCAAGTATTTGACCGCATCACATCTCTTCCTGCTCCTGCAATGTTGGATATGCTAGCGGTGTTCACTTTCAGCGTCTGTAACTGCTCTGTAATCACATCCATCAACTCCTTTTTTATGTTTGCAACTGAGTTAGATAAGTAGTCCTTCAAGCTTTCACCTCCTGAGGCACTGGCAGGAGGGTTTTGAGGAGTTTCGGTAATCACTGCATAAATTGGTTGGGCTGGTACAGAGGGGTCTCTGTTCTGGTTCTGATTCAGTGCTCCTGTTTGAACTGTTGGCTGTTGGCTCCAGTTGGTAGGATTCCACTGTTGCTGCTGATTTGGCATTGAGGAAATTGGTTGGGACCATTGTTGTTGTGGTTGAACCACCATTTGAGGCATGGATTGTGGCCACTGTGGATTTGGTGCGCTGTACTGTGATACTGGGGGCATCTGTTGGTAAGGGTAGGGAACAGTCCCTGGGACTGCATTTGGTGGATACATCATTCCTGGCATCAGAGGAGGTAGGACTCCTCTTCATGTATTCATTGCTAATCGAGCTTCCACTTCATCGTACAGTCTTGCACCTTCTGTTGCAGCTTGCAGTGTGGCTGGTCTTTGTAGCTCCACAAACTTACGGACTTTTGATTGTAATCCTCTGAGAAACACCCCCTTTTGAATGCCATCATCTAGATTATGGTTAGTCCATCTCTTCAGGATGGATTCCATTCGTGAGACATAGGCTTCTACTCTTTCTCCAGAGGACTGACTTAGGTTCATGAATTCCTCTCTCATCCTCTCTTCAAAACCTTCACGCCTGAATTTAGTGAGGAAGGCCAACTTCAGGTCGTCCCATGTGCCAAAAGTTCCTGCTACTTGTCTCTCATACCACTGAAACGCCGTGCCCTTGAAAGTGGCGGGGAATATTGCTAACCAATGCTCAGGGGTTGTGGCATTGTTAGCCACACACGTTACCATAAACTCTGCTACATGAAGATCGGGGTCTTCATTGTACTCTCCCTTAAAAACTGGCAATGGGACTACATTCGCTGGCCTGTCATCAATATTTCCAGGACGGATCTGGCTTGGAAGTGGACCTCCAGCAGGAGGAGGAAGGGCTTGATGTGCCATTAGGACTTCTGTAAAGAGTTCTGCAAGGGCGTCAAAGGCGGCTTCTGCTGCTAGCTCGTTCTCAGCCTTGATTTTTGCTTTTTCTCTTCTCACGTACCTCTGGACTCGTTCTAACGCTTGCCTCTTTATTGCGTCATTCATCAGGGGGTTGGCTCCACTATGTTGTTAGTGCTCCACAGAGGGTTAACAGAAGGCCTCAATCTCTGTAGGACTCTCTTGCCAACATTTCTTCTACTTCTTTCTTTTCAACATCCCTGAATTCTGCTTTCATGCCACTGCACAGGGGAAGATATTCGGTTCTGAAGGTGTCAAAATGCATAGTCTGAGCATTGTGGTGGTGCCATCATCATAGTAATGCCAGCTTCTGATGGTTTCAACAGTGTATGTTGTGAAAAACACTCTATCTACCAGCTTCCAGTGGGTTGTTAATTGAACAAACAGAAGATTATCAGTACACCAAGCATCCCATGTATCTTGCTGTTGAGCGTCCACGAACAAATTCCAACTTTTTTCCTTCTTTTCTTTGTGAACCTCTACAGACCAAGACTCCTGAAGCTTCTTCACAATCTCCCACTTGATGTTGTCTGGAAACTTCTCAATGAATGCCAAATCTTCCATGGATGTTCATTCTCTCTGTTTCTGCTCTTCAGTTTGTTCCCAAACAATTTGCCACCAAGATGCAAGTTTCTGCTGCTTCAATAGGAAGAGGAAATTGTCGACCACATAGAGCATGCATCATGATGGTGATGTGTTTCCGCCATTGTGGGATGAACTTCTTGTGGAAAGTGGCTTTGATTATGAGAAATTCCAACTCTTCAGTGGAAGAAGGAACTTTACAAATATCCATTGAATTCTTCTCTTCTTGGCAATGCCATTTCCTTCATTTTCAGCCTCTTTTGGTGCTTGTTGATGGCAAGATTCCCCGGCTGCGCACCAAAAATATGGAGCCCCGAGAGGAACACCAAGGAAAAGGGAATTCTCTTGCAAGAAAATCTATCTTGTAACATCAACAAGCTTGTTTATCATGTTTCATATTATCACAATGAAGAAAAGAACACCAGGCACAACAAATCTTCATGCAGCATCATGTAGATCTCCCACGGTTTTTAATAGAATCAACCATATTCTTCAACATCTTCACAAAATCCATCAATAGAACAAAGAAAGAAAAGAAGTACACCATTTTTGAATGGAAATATATCACATAGTATTCATCTTCAATATCTTCATAGTCTTCTCTCTCAATCTCTCATATACAATCACTCTGTTTGAGTAGAATTAGCTATCTCTGACTCTCTCTCTCTCTCTCCATCAATAATATATCATATCCTCACTAAAATCTCTCAAAATCACTCTCAATAATCCTTCTTAGGTCGTGGATACCCCTCCCAAGAGGCATGTCTGATATGAAGGGTCACCAGAGCCACTACAGTGTCCTTTCATAGCTCACTACTGTCACTTCACTCTAGTCTTCACTTGAGTCTTTGGCAGCTACTTCTTCCACTTCTTTCAGCTCTTTTGCCCTTGTATTCACCTCTTTCCAAGGCTAGAAAACTTTCCCAAAGTCACACATACATTCCACAGAACACTTACAGAAGCATACAGAACAGTCTACAGAACAGTACCAGAACAGCTACAGTACAGAACAGAACAGAAACAGAATAGAAGCAGAAGCTCTACAGAAGACCTACAGAAGGTTACAGAAGGTCATCAAAACCACATAACTCATTCTCAAACCATTCCAAACTCTCACAAACTATTCAATAAACTTTCTCAATATCTCAATCTTCATCAATAAATACTCCATCCCTCCTTACAGAAGACAATCAGAACAAAACAGACCAAAACAGAAGGTATACAGAACCAATCAGAACCTGTCAAAACATCACAGAACCACCAACAAACATCATGATCTTCCAAAACACAATAAATATCATCCAAAACATTCTCAAACCACTTCCAAATCAATCAATCATCTCATAAAATCAACCATTCAGCTCTCAAAAACAACAAAAATCAGCCAAAAAACAAGTCATTTCAACACTCAACACTTAGTAAGAAGTTTGAAGTAATAACTGAAGCTAGCACACTTGCCTTAGGATGTGTGCTTATGCAAGAGGGTCATCTTGTAGCATACTCTTCAAGGAAACTAAAGAGCCATGAGAAGCATTATGCTACCCACGATCTCAAGTTGTTAGTTGTCATCCATGCTCTCAAGCTTTGGAGACACTTCTTGCTGGGTAACAAGTTTACCCTAGTGACAGATCATAAAAGTCTCAAATGGATCTTTACCCAAAATGAGCTCAATATGAGGCAACATCGATGGATTGAAGTGCTAGAGGAATATGATTTTGAAATCAAATACCGGCCTGGAAAGGAGAATGTAGTTGCCAATGCACTCAGTCATCACAAGGCATTTCTAAATTCTCTGATTTTGCAAGATCCATCAATAGCAAGATCTCTAGCCACAAAGGTATCCATGCTAGACAACCCAATTCTTGAGCTAGAGAAGAGGCATGCCATGATTCAACCTACCAGAAATTGCTATGGGAGATCCTTATCAAGGATCAAGACCTTAAGCTACAAACAAAGTATCAAGATTTCTCTATCAATAGTAGACTTGTCTACTATAGAACAAGATTATGTATACCGGCAAGCTAGTCACTCAAACAAAAGATACTTTGGAAAGCCCATGACTCCCCTTTTTCAGGACATCCTGGCTATGCCAAGGCTCTTAATGCAGTCAAAAAGAGCTATTATTGGGAGAGGCTTAAAGGTGACGTTCTCAAATATGTCACGGAGTGTTTGTCTTGTCAACGCATTAAAGCTGAACATGTCAAAATGCCAGGGAAATTGCAACCACTTGACATTCCTCAAATGAAATGGGAATTCATTAGTATGGATTTTGTTGTTGGCCTACCCCAAGTTCAGGGAGGATACAACTCCATTATGGTCGTGGTTGATATGCTCACCAAGGTTGCATATCTCATCCCTGTTAAGACAAACTATAAAGCCTCAAATATCACAAGATTATTCATCAAGGAGATATTAAAATTGCATGGGTTACCCATAAAAATCATCAGTGATCGTGACTCTCTCTTCACATCACACTTCTAGAGGGCTATCTTTGAGGCCATTAGGTCTCAACTCTATTTCAGTACAGCCTACCATCCCCAAATTGATGGTCAAACGGAGTGAGTCAACCAAGTTATTGAGGATATTCTAAAGGCACATTGTTGTCGTGAATCTAAAAAGTGGATTCAATATCTGCCACTGGTTGAGTTTGCCTACTATGGTTCCTACCAACAAAGCATTCAAATGACCCCTTTTCAAGCACAGTATGGGCACGACTATCATAGTCCTTTAAACTTTTCAGATCCAACCTCAAAGGTTGAAGCTTCAAAGCAGATGCTGGAAGATATGGATGACCAAATCAAGTCAATAAGACAGGACATCCAAGCCGCCAAGGAGAGACAAAAGGCTTACGCAGATTTGAAACGTCAAGATAGATCCTTCGTTGAAGGTGACATGGTCTTCATTCGCGTGCGTCCAAAGAAGAGTTTCCTATCCTTGGGTGAATGCAAAAAGCCAAGTCCAAGGTATTATGGACCCTACAAGATCCTCAAGTGCCTAGGGCCTAATTCTTACAGACTTCAACTCCCTGAGAACCTAAAAGTTCATAATGTATTCCATATCAGTCTACTGAAAAAGTATGTACCTAACCCTAGTCACATGCTTCATGATCAACAAGTTGTAATGCCTAGCCAAGGAGTCCTTGAGCTATGGCCTGACAGGATCTTAGATGTTAGGGAGAGGCATTTGAGATCCAGTACCTTGAGAGAATACCTCGTCCAATGGAAAGATTATCCCAAAGAGGATGCCACTTTGATGGATGAAAGTACTCTCAACCAACAATACCCCCAAATCCTCTCTAGATGAGGACACCTCAATTCCTCTAAGGGGGAGAGAATGTAATATTTCTGCACAAAATATTAATGATTTTTGGTCCTACACGCCCCGCGCAAGAGCAGTTTAAAATAACCTCCCCATGACTAGAATAACCCTGGGCTAAATGCTCCACCCTCGTGCAATAATAAACTCCAACCGCATTATGCAAAAGAGGCCAAGGCTAAAAACCCATAGGCCGCACAAGAACACCCTTCATGAGAAATAGTAAATGGATAATGGTTAAATTTTGTGCAAATTTTTTTACTATTAACCCCTCCCTTTCAGCCGTTGCATGGCAGGGGAGAGGAAGTGTGAGAGGAGTGATTAGGAGTAGGAGAGCACAGGGGGAGGAGGAAGCATGCAAACTAGGCACACATGTGGCTATCTCCCCCCCTTCCACACTATATGAACCCCCCTCTCTCTAGCTTGAGAAGGGGGAGAGGAGGGACTGGCTGCGTGCAATCATGCTACCGCCATATCTTCGCCAAGGGCTGCTGCTGCCATCGAAGTTGCTGCGCCACTCCACGGCCACCATCATCATCATTATTATCATCATCTTCATCATTATCCTCATCATCATCTCCTCCTCCATCAAATTCTTTCTCTCTCCATGTTTCTGACAGAAGATAGAAGCTTAGAAGCTTCTTTGGAAGCTTCTAAATTAGAGCCTCCATAAACCATGTTCTCTCGTGCATTGCGGGTTTTTCTTAAAACTGCATTCAGTAAAGGCCATGTCCTGCGCAGAGGAGAAGAACTCGGTAGGAGAGGATTGGTAATGCATAAAGGACCCAAGAGGAGTTGTTGAACTAGGATTTGAGTCATCAATGGCTCCCAAGAAAATGGCGAGAGGAGGCGCACATGCGGGAGCTTCCACTCCGAGTTCGTGTGTGGATAACACCCCGAACCTCAATGCCCAGGTCCTTAAAAATTGATTCCGCATGGAAAGAATGCACTAGGCATGTCCAATTCTCATAGGCAAGTTTAATCATGTTTGGAAATTTTAATTGGTCGTCAATATATAAGAATTAGTCGCATGATGTGCATTTGAAATTGCTCGCACTTCCAAGTTGAAATCCTAAATGCATATTGCATAAAAGGTGGATTTGTCTAAATGCATCCTTGATTGCCTTGTGAAAAAGAACAGCGCATAATGCATTTAGGTAATAATTTCCTAGTTGTGATTTGTATGAGATAATCGTTGATGTCCATTAGATGTTGTCCAAGTAGTTGCATTGCATGAAAGGGATCTATGTACCTTGCAAATTGCATGTGGTGAAAATTGCATCCTAGGTTGGGCTAAGTGCTAAAGGACGAATAAAATCAATAATGGTCCCATGGCATTCATGTATGGACTTCTTTTATTGAAGTTTGTATTTATGAAAGAATGCAATTTCATATTAAAGCTTGAATTCAATGCATTAAGTGAAGGGTTATGAGCATAGTTCTTGTTGAAATTCAACATAGGTTTTTATACGAGTTAGCCCTAAATTGTCAATCATTATTGTTAGGCAAGGAAAAGAAATGATCATTGTACATCCTAAAGTTGCATAGAAGGAAAAAGTCTATGAATCACATAATTTGCATGGAATGTTGTATTTGAAATTATTTACATATTTTTAGGAAAAAGTATTTGCATCTCTAAGAAGAGATCACCTCTTGTCGCAAGACAATTAGATCGAATAGATATATCGCTTGTAATGGTGTAACTCAAATGACAATCACCTCAATGCACTAGGAAAAGCTAAGCCGTGAAACAATTCTGCCTAGTATTGCACTTGGGATGCCAAGTCAAGACTTTCAATCCCAAAGGTCCTACCCACATTCACGGAATGTTAGGGTTAGTTAGACGCCCATGCAAGAAACGATCTAGGGTTCTTACCCTAGGGTCAAAATCCGACTCGGGATTGGATCTCGAGGCCCGCATACTAGTCCACGGGTGGAAACTTGGAATAGCAATCCCTGAGGATTGCTGAAATAGCCTTCAGGCTGGATTATGGATTAGCCTTCGGGCTGGATTATGGAATAGCCTTCGGGGTGGATTATATGATGTATTCCAATGACTGATAAATAAGATCAATTGTTGAAAAGGAACTTGTTTGACATTGTTTTTCTATATCAGTGCTTAAGTTACGTGAAGGAACCGGTGATTAATTGGCTAATTAAGAAAGCTGTTTTTGCTTGTCAAACTAAATGTGGTAGGTAATCAGATAACTAAAGCAACCTGAGGAAAGTGTGGTGGATGTGACCATGGGTTCGTCCTACGGAAGGGTGGTCCCGATTGGCCGGGAACTTTTCTCAACGAAGTTGACAGCAAGGTAAACGATGACCTAGAATCTAGAGTACTAGAGTCCTAATTTATGTTGTTTTAGGGGAACGGAATGGAACTATGCCTTATGGGTAGAGAGGTCGAGCTTTGCATCCCTCTCATTTCCCATTCTCCTTGAACCAAGTGCAGCATGAATCTGCTTCGACCCTAACGTTTCTGCGTAAAGTAGTTCGCCTGGGGCTCGACGCTAGTTACCTTTAAGGAACTTGACCATTAGGGAAACCTTGATTTAGGTTGATCCTAAGTGGGAATGACCGGAATGCTTCCACTTCATGGCAGAATTTGGGAGACCTAGATCACAAACCCCGTGACATTCCATGGGAGTGTCGGGTGGCGTTTTTTGACTCTCTTTCCGATGGGCTGCTAAGACGTGTCCTACAAGTAAACATGTGGACACATTACAGCTAAAAATAAACATGGTATGCCATTGTGAGTTTTGGTAACAGAGCTTCACAAGTAAATGGTATGCAAGAATTTCATGAAAGCTTGTGAGCTGATCATAGAGGTGTTTGGGATACTTTTGTAAAGATCAAAGAAAGATATTGGAGGCAGGGTATGTATAAGGATGTTGGTCACTTTGTGGAGACATGTATGACATGTCAAGTGTATTCATCTATGAGACATTGGGATGAATTGTAGCCCACATATCCATTGTCTCTTCATTTTAAGTGGGTGGTGGATTTGGTCACAATAGTCTACCTAAGGTACCGAAGGTTGAAGGGGGAAAGAAGAAAACAACCTAGGGATCCCCAAGTTGAGGAGCAGAGGAAGCCATAAGACATGCCAAAACAATTCACAAGATTTAAGAATGGCAATAGGATAGTAGTCTTGCTAGGAAGAGCTAAAAGCAATGAGTGAGCCTATAGAAGGACCTGCTAAAGTCAAAGAGGTCAATCTAGCTAAGGAAGGGGAGATGCTCCAACCTGTCTTCATGGCCGAAAAGGAAGAGAAGGAAACTCTTATTGCTCTCTTGTGAGAGTATATAGATGTATTTTCTTGGTCCCTTGATGAGCTAAAAGGAGTAGATCCGATAATTACTATTTAGATTTGTTTAAGGTGCAGTTGGAAATGGTAATGTACTATAATATGTCTGTTAAGGAATGTAATGGTAAATTGCAGTTTGTATGGATGAAAGTAAGGTTGTCAAAGGAGTAAAGCTTGAAAGAGTTAGTGTAACTTTGATGAATAGAGCTTTACAATTCAACAAGAATAACTAGGTAACTTTAGTGTTCAATCCAAGTGCCATGTGTGGTGGCTTGCTGCATTTGAAGTTCCTAAGGAAATATTTGAGATATTGCAACTGTTCTTTATGCACACAGGCATTCCAAACATCATCGATCATGAGGAACATGGTGAGATGCTCTCGGTTGAAGGGTATGGTATACTTCATTGAATGGCATCTTGTAGGAGACTTGAAAACTTTAAAATGCATGTGTGGAATCTCCAATGGTGCAAATACAAATAATTCATACCTATATTGCTTGTGATAGAGAGGGTGGAAGGAAAGGACAGAAAGAAGAACTGGCAAAGGGTGACAAGTGATGTACCGAAGTGCAATAGAGAAGATCCCACTTGGAAGTCCATCTTCAACATTCCACTGGATCATATTGACATTTAATCATTGCATGTTTTTGTTAAAATCATGGAGAAACTTGTATATGAATAAATTTTCTTTGCTTATAGGATGCAACCAAAAAAAGAATCCATTGCAACATGTAGGAATGTGGAGTGAGTGCTATCAAAAATTGGGCTATACAAGCATCAAGTGATGATTAAAAAATATGAAAAGAGATTAGGAAAATCTAGTAACTTGCCAAAAAAGTCTTGCTTTGGAGGAGCAAAGCCTAGGAAGTTTCTCTCAGCACCCGTCAATGAGGAAGGGATTGTCATGGCTTGTAGGGCATAGGACTACAATGGGTGGAAAGGTTGCATTTTGCAATTCTTGATCAAAGTAATGGAGGAAAAACAAGGTTGGCCAAAGCTAAGGTTTGGATTAGTCTTAACAAATTGGCTCCCTTACTTTGCAAGGTGGTATTTAACAATGAAAATAAGAAATAATTTATCGATGTTGTGCATAGCTTCTATGAAAACATGGTGGAAAGAGTGGGGCAAAAGCTCTATTATACATTTCATAGTGCGTATTAAGTCAATATTTTAAAATTGTATGAATAGTATAAACTATTGAGCATTGTTTTACTCATGTGTAATATGTGTCTTTGTAGCATATCCTTGAGGCACATGGGCCATACTTTGCAAAAAAGGGAAGCATCGGAGTTTGGTCCACACAAGGGATGGAAAATTCACATTGGATAGCTCATGGTGCATACCAAAGAAAAATCTATCATGGTGGAGGGGTCAATGGTAGGAATTCAATGATCCAATTGCTATCTTGGTGTGATATAGGATTATAGTAGTAGATGAAGCTCAACTCTCACAAAAGAGAGCAAATGAAAGTGTTGATATGGTGAAGCAGCTATAGACATGATGGAATCACATCCTGTTACTAAAAGAGTATGTTATGAAGCCTCGAGTGCCAAAGAAAACCATGCCAAGTGGTTAGAAACAAGGCTTCGGGAATGTAGAAAATAGGTTCAAAGGGAGCTAAGATAGTAAGATGAAGAATGTGTTTAGTGTGAACAAAGTTCATTTTTTAAGATAGAAAGAGAGAGTGTGTATCTATGTGAATGAGTCCTATATTTTAGGGTTATATAAAAGAGGGTTTCACTTTCTAACTTATTCATTGATTTTTCACATCTCTTGTGTAGGAAAGATGGGTAGGCCTAAGGTAGTTGCAAATAAGCTTCTGCTTAGAGCTCCATATCGAGCTCAGCCCCTTGGAGCATCTACTAGCTCAGATGCACCCCCTTCTCAACCTAACCCAGCTTCCTCAAGCTACCCTCACAAGGGTCCTCCTCAGTATCTCCACAAGAAATGCAAGTGGAAGCTAGGTACAGTGGCCCTCAGAGAAATAAGGAGGTATCAATACTCTTTTGATCTCATCATTTTGAAGGTGAGATTCTCGAGACTTGTTTGCGAGATTGTGTAGACATCTACCGCACAGAAAGAAAGAGGTGGTTTTTGGTATAAGGTCAGGATAGACCTGATCGCTTTACAAAAGAATGTTTTCATGCTCTACAGTGTGCTGTAGAGGCCAATTGTTCCAATGGAATGAACACATTTTTAATGTTATATTTTTTGGCATAGTGTTCTCCTCATGCATTGGACATATGACTATGTCCTAGTGCAAAGCTGTTGTATGCGCCCTTAAAATATGAATTAAATTTTTACTCTTGTCCTTCACTCTCAACTTTGACTATGCATCTTCGCTGTATTTTCAACTCTTACTTACAATTTTTTCTAGCATTGTCAATTTCAATAGGAAAAATGTGCAAAAAATTTCCATTTCTTACTACAGACTTTACTCTTGATGCCTTTGTATAGTCTATGTGGTGTGAAGTTTTTAAGGGCCAGTAGTCGCGATGTTGATTTCTTGATTATCAATCCATCCATAATTTTGGTGTGGGATAATTTTTAAAATACCAAAGTGTATCGGAATGTGACAAAACTTCACAGTGCACTTATTAGGTGGCCAAGAGCCAAAATTATTTTTTTTTGGAAAATAAATGCCTGCAGACCCTTGGTCCAAAGCCTGGTCTCTGGAGCCATTTTCCTTCGAACCAAGGGTTTGCATGTTTTTTTTAAAAAAATAATAATTTGGGCCATCTTGGCCACCTCATCAATACATATGTGAAGTTTTGTCGCATTTCGATAAAATGTTACGGATTTATGGTCACAGGATGGATAGTGCGTATGAAGTTGCATTAACTCAGTTTTGGGATTTTAATGGGTTAAAAGTTCATTCTTCTTCTCATTATCATATCTTAGTTTCTTTGCTTCCTCCATTCTCACACCCCTAACCTTTGTCTCTTCTCCATCTTGCCCCCTCGAGCTTGCATGGGGCACACCAAGCAAGCATGTCACCGTTTTGGCTAGGGGAAGGCCTCACGTTAAGGTGCACCATCTAGAGTACAAGGTGGAGCCTCCTCTAGTGCAGCATCATGTGCTCTTCATAGAGCACAATGACCACCATTGAAGAAGAGGAGATGAAAACAAGCACTGTCTCCCCCTTCAGGAGATAAGGAGAATCGAATGCAGATACGAGCTTCTCATCCTGAAAAGATATTTTCATAAGGTTGTTCGGGACATTATGCAAGACTTGGAGATGATCCGAATGGGAAGATTTTGGGCACGAGTGTGCAATGGCCCATCGATAGGAAAGTGGACTGCTGCAACTATGGAGGCCCTGCAAACAATTGGAGAGGGGTTTCTCATTGACTTCTTCAATGATACATAGCTAGCGGCCATCCATGCAAAGCATACTACAATTACATATAAAGACACGGAATTTATAGTTTGTCTTTGACATGGCAAGGGGTCTCCTCCATAGGTTATGATATTAATGATGCAAGGTTTTGTAATGAGTGTTATAGCACCATAGCATCTTGGAAGGCCAAAACATTTTGTATACTTTGCCACATTGGTATATATATATATATATATCTCATGCGATGTGTACTAAATTCAATTAATTGAGTATAGTTGTTTTATTTTGTTTCTTGAATTGTATGACTCTTAATTTTTGTTTAACGTACGCATGCATTGAAAGTAGTAATACGTATGGATATGAGTTACGTTATTACCTATCTACAATTGCAAGTACAATACTACTTATTGACATAATTAAATTGAGTTATGTTAACTTATGTGAATGGGTCATTCTTGTACCACATGTTATCGTCACACTTACACGAACCATACATTTATTAAATAAATATTTATTTATAGGGATAAAGTAAAATATATTATATTCATCCAGAAAAATACATGTGATGGCAAATACAAAAAGTTGATAGCCAACAAGAACACTCATTCATTCCTTCACTTGTTCATTGATAGAGAGGAGAGGCTAGCTTTCGATGAAAATAAAAGTTCTTTCTTTGCTTTAAAAGTGACATGCTCTCCCTTCAACTCTTTCTCCAGGAGAAGTAAATCTGACACTTTAGCAATGTCACCTAATGTAGCAAGCACACACATTGCTCCACCACGCATTTTAGTCAAACAAGTAAAGAAGCTTTGACAGCTTGACTAGCACCACCTTCTCCAAGTTAGATGTCATAGGTATTGCTTGAAAAGGTCCAAGCTCAAATTTCCATGATTGTTTCCTACCATTGTGGTGAGTACTTCTTATGGAAAACCATCAAGTTTGCAACAAGGTTGCCAATGTAGTCCTTCAGAGCTGAATCCTTTGGTTGATCCGCATGAAGAGCTCCTCCTTGCCTTGATGCAAACTCATCTATATATAATATTTCTTGAATGACAAAGTCAAATATAATATAATTAGCAACTAAACTAGAGTTATCAAAAAGCGACAAAACTTGATCATAGGTGCACCGCATCTCTCGGAATCCACAAGTGAGATCTCTGCAAAAAATGATGCCTGCAGTTGCCATGGTGTTTTGGGCCACTTTCGCGCCCTATGGTCAAGTTTTTTTGCATAAAAATATATGGTAGTTAGAAATCTCACCTTCTCCAAATCATATTATATCTTCATTTCTCGTGTGTCAACGAGGCACCTCTTTGGGCAGAGGGATCTAGAAACTCCTTAGTAGGAAGTTGAGGCCTTGGTCTGTCAAACTAATCATACTATAGTGCTTAAATTCAATATTTAGCACAAGGTAATCTTCTTCAACCGAAGTAATCTGCTCCTATGCTGCTATGATGGCACTCACTATATCTAAGCTTGTGCAATTATATCTTTCAATCTTTGCCATTGTTGGATGCACATCCACGTAATCATAATCAATTCGATCTTCCATCGAATCCTTGACTAGAATGAAAAACAACTTTTCTTCCTTCATTTGCAAGTATTTTAGCACATCTGACAAAAGCAAGTACTGCACATCATCTACTTCAATGGGCGTGAAGGAGACAAGGTTGGGTTTGTTGACTTGTGGCTGTTTTGAAGAAGATGGCACCATGAGACCTAAGCCTTGCTCTGCCACCACCAAATGTTCCTCTTCAACATTTATGAGCTTTTCAATCAGCTCTTCTCTCTTGTATGTGATAGAAACAACTTGTGGAGTTGTATCTTTATCGATCTCCTCCTCTAGGGTGTATCCAATGCAAGAAGGCAAATTGCCAATGCATAATCACACTCCATGAGATCCAAAGGTGTTGTACCTGGTGCACTGTCCATGGAAACAGTGCATACTCTATGCAAAGGATCCACGTGGGCCAGACACGTATTCACCACTTTTTGGTGATTCTTCCCTGCTTGAAATACCATGATCTTTTCCAGAGGCACCCAAGTCGTGTCGGATCCCTTGATGGAGTATGTGCAGGTAGCAATGGTGCTCACAAAGTCTTCCAAAACTTGAAGGGAGGGGATCAAGTGATGAGAGCACACTTTCAAGGTTCACTACAAGGGAATGGGGCAATAGCGACGCCGATTAGCGACGACGGATATCGGCGTCGCTATAGGCGTCGCAATTGGCGTCGCTATATGCGTCGCTATTTGCGTCGCAAATGCGACGCAAATAGCGACGCATATAGCGATGCCAATTGCGACGCCGCAGGGAAAAAAAGCGCGGCCGAAACCAGAGCGCCGTTTTCATTTTGTTTTCTTCGCCTTTTGAGAGCGAGAGCGAGGGAGAGAGCCAAGGCTTTGTGAGAGAAGAGGAGGAAGAGACTTGCCGCCGCCGCCACCGCCGCCACCGCCACCGTCGTTATTCGTGAAGGAGAGGAGGAGCCCTCGTTGCAAAGAGAAGCCGCCCACGCTCGCCATATCTCATTGGTGAGTCTCCCTCTCTCTTTCTTTTACTTGTTGAAGGTTTAAATCGTTCTCTTTGGTTTGTTTAGGAGAGGAAATGAAAGAGAAGGAGAGGGAGAGGGAGAGAGAGGGAGAGAAAGAGAGGGAGAGGGAGAGAAAGAGAGGGAGAGTGCATTTTCTCTCTCTCTCCCTTTTGCTTGTTTAATGTTTAAATTGCTTTCTTCTTTGCTTGTTTAGGAGAGGAAACGAGAGAGTAAGAGAGAAAGAGAGGGAGAGGGAGAGGGAGAGGGAGAGGGAAAGAAAGAGAAAGAGAAATAGAGGGAGAGGGAGAGGGAGGGGGAGGAAATAGGAGAGGGAGAGAAAGAGAAAGAGAGGGAGAAGGAGGGAGAGTGCATTCTCTCTCTCCCTCCCTCTCCCTTTTGCTTGTTTAATGTTTGAATCACTTTATTTTTTTCTTGTTTAGGAGAGGAAATGAGAGAGAAAGAGAGTGAGAGGGAGAGGAAGGGGAAGGAAATGAGAGAGGGATAGAAAGAGAAAGAGAGGGAGAGTGCATTGTATCTCTCCCTCTTCCTTTTGCTTGGAGGATGTTTAAATCACTTTATTTTTTGCTTGTTTAGGAAATGAGAGAGAAAGAGAGATAGAGAGGGAGAGGGAGAAAAAGAGAAAGAGAGGGAGAGGGAGAGGAAGAGGGAGAGGGAGGGGGAGGGGAAGGAAATGAGAGAGGGAGAGAAAGAGGGAGGGGGAGGGAGAGGGAGCGAGGGAGAGGGAGAGGGAGAGGGAGAGGGAGAGGGAGAGGGAGAGGGAGAGGGAGAAAGAGGGAGGGAGAGGGAGAGGGAGGGGGAGGGAGGAAATGAGAGAGGGAGAGAAAGAGAACGAGAGGAAGAGGGAGAGGGTGAGAGAAAGAGAGGAAGAGAGGGAGAGGGAGAGAAAGAGAGGGAGAGGGAAGAGAAGGAAATTTAAGATAATATACGTATTGATAATGGTATGCAATGTGCTTTGCATACGGCCACGTACTTCATCAAAATGAACCCAAAATTATTGTTATAGAAGAAGAAACCCTTAAATTGAGTATAGGATAATTTCTCTCAAGTCTTATGACTATGAGTAGAATTGATTGAAATAAATTTTATTACTATAGTTATAAAATTTCATAGATGGCGTGCATTAATTTTAAAATGGATTACTTATACTCAAAGCCGAGATATAACAAAAAATTATCTACCGGGACAAACAAATCGTTGAGCATGATACAAGGCCGAGATATAACATCGAAAAATCTCTCGACTACTATATACAATGCAAGGTTTATGGTCAACTTGCAACTTGACGTACATCTCCATAAAGCTATCCATTTAAGCCTTGTTTGTTGTAATGTAGATAAGATGGCAAACGAAGAAGGTCCTATTGTTCAAGACCGCGAGTCGTATCTTAATCAGCGTGTCCCATGTCCTTGCTCTCAATGCAAGTTGGCAATTAGACGAAAATGCCGATTGTCTATAGAACACGTACAACGATTTGGCGAGTTTCAATCTGAGATCATTGATCAAGCGATTGCAGACTTTCAGCAAACGGTAATTTGAAGTTAGCATTTTTCATGCATTGTACTCTCAAGCTAATTGAAAACCATACACAATAAGATTGGGTCTTGTTGGTAAATTTTGTATCCATGGGGGTGATGTCTCGACCCAAGGGGGAGTGCACCCTTTGCGGCCAATTAGAAGAGTTCGTGGACGTGCGATGGATGGATTGCAGGAGCCAATCGACCACTCGCAAGGCCCATCTATACCGTCAATGCCAGAGGAGACAGACAACCTTCCCGACTTGCCTACAATCTTGGAGCCTGAGATGGAGGCAATGATCGATGCATTGATTCCCATGGATGTTGAGACATCTGACCCGCTTAGAGAGGAAGCATCCATACCATTATATGATGGGTGCCGAGTATCTCGGTTGAAGACATTGCTTGGACTCTTAAGTGTGCAAGCAAAATACGGTTGGAGCGATACGAGTGTGACTGAGTTATTCAGGTACCTTACACACAGACTTCATTGTTTTTTTTTTTAAACAGTATTATTGCAAACATGGATAGATTTTTCAAGGTGTTTTATGATTTTTTCAGGTTATTGAAATATCATATATTGCCACCTGCAAACACCATGCCTGAGTCTCGTGATGATGCGCGACATGTTTTACGGAAGCTTGGCATGGACTACAATAACATCCATGCATGTATCAATGACTGCATATTGTTTCGAGATGAATACGAGACTATGGAGACATGCCCAAAGTGTGGTGCTCACAGGTATCGACAGGACTTGCAAGGACAGACCATCCCTCAAAAAGTCCTCAGACACTTTCCGCTCACCCCCCGCATAAACCACATGTTTCGCACGTCTGCCATGGCAAGCTTGACAACGTGGCATGTGCAGAATAGGTCCACGGATGGAGTGCAACGAATATCAGCAGATTCGCGCGCATGGAGCCACATTGACTCTACCTTCCCAGGCTTTGCACGAGAGCCAAGGAATCTTCGGCTCGGTCTCGCCATGGATGGTGTGAACCCATTCGGTCTGCGCTCGACTTCTTACAGTGTGTGGCCTATAGTGCTTGTCAACTACAACATTCCTCCATGGCTTTCTACGAAGAAAGGACATCTCATCCTTAGCTTGCTCTTCCCGGGCCGCTACAAAGTAAAAAATATGGACGTGTATCTTCGTCCATTAGTCGATGAGCTTAAGATTTTGTGGGAGGAGGGGGTCACGGTGCAAGATATGAGCAGGTGCGATGGTCGGCGGTCAGCCAACATTCGAGCCATTCTCATGTGGACGATACATGACTTTCTGGGATTGGGAGAGTGCTCAGGTGAGCAGACCTTTGTTCTCACCGGTAATATCTATATTTTTTTTCATTCAATCAAGTATTCACTAGGTCGTGGATCGCCTTGCAGGTCTCGTTACCTCAGGTTATCATGCATGTCCATTTTGTGGCCACAGTTAGACTCCCGAAGGTCACGAACCATGAAGAAGATGGTATATCAAGGACACGCCGCTTTCTTGCCTGAGGATCATGAACTCAGGGAAGGTTTTGTAGAGCCTCCAGCACGTATGAACGCTGCAAGCTGGTACGAGCTAAAAATGGTAAACCCGGATTCACATCCAAATGGAATGCGGCGGTTCTCAGTTTTCTACGAGTTGCCATATTGGACCCACTTACAGGTCAACCACTTGTTGGATCCATGCATATTTTCAAAAATGTGGGCAGCTTGCTATGGGACCACATCACAAGAAAGAGAGACACTATAGGGTCACGAATGGATTTAAAGGAGGTAGGTAAGATGGAGGCGCTTTGGCCGCAGTCGAGTGCTGAAGGGGGAGTGCAGCTTCCTCGCGCTCCCTGGGTTTTGTCTACCAAAGAAGAGCGCATTGTGAAGCAAGTAATCAAGTCTATCCGCACTCCGACGGGTATGATGCGTTCTCTCAGGTCCGCATTTTCTAAAGATGACCAGATTTCTGGGCTAAAATCCCATGATTGGCATAAGATATGTCAGGTTTGTGAACAGAATGGATTTTAATTAGCGTGGACATTTTGAAATTTGAAAAGTGACCATTATTCTTAATGCTTTCTCATTTGTGGCAGTTTGTCCTACCGATCGCGATCGCGGGATGCCTAACTCCAGAAATTCGCGGGGCCATTTACAAGCTGTCGACTTTGGTGCAATGGATCTCACAAAGAGATTAAGACGTCCTCTATTGAATCCGCAAGGCGGGGAGCAGTTGAGATGGTCTGTCTCTTTGAGAAATACCTGCCCACTAGCATGCTCACGATACAAGTTCACCTTCTTGTGCATCTTGTGGATGAAGTGGAGATTGCTGGACCTATCCATACGCGATGGATGTTCTTCCTGGAGCGCTTCATGAAAACCCTGAAAGGCTTTGTGTGACAACGAGCTCATTCGGAAGGTAGCATGGCGGAAGGTTGGTTGGTGTCAAAGGCGTTAGTGCATATCTCACAATGGCTACAGCAATACATTCGA
>NW_028229626.1:0-131261 GCF_053477565.2 Lygodium microphyllum | reverse complement strand
TGTTATGTGCTCGTTTCAGGTTGGTCTTGCTGCAGTACGCGCCACCGACCGATTCGATATCCCGAAGGCATGGAGGAGATGCCGCGGTTTATGTCAACACGATGGTTGCATGAAGCCTTGACCGCAGCATCCAGTGAAGGGACAAAGGTCTCAATGGAGGAGTGGGAGTTCTCAAGGGGATGTAGTCCAAAGGTAATGAGGGGTTTAGAATGTGTCGTATTCTAAATTGTTGCTACATCTAATTTGAGTGTTTCAATGTGCAGTACAAAATATATAGTGCAGCGTGGTCGCGCGGACGGCAGTTTCGGGTGGAGCGTATTGACAAAATGCGCTCCACAATGGACTATGGTGTCATGGCAAGGTTTGAGCAAGAGAGCCGGCGACGAGCAACGGATCCGAACACGGTTGTGGATGAGATGGAGTATTTTGGGAATTTGCAAAGTATTATTACGGTGGATTACCGTAGCTTCTCCATGATAATATTCGACGTGCAGTGGTTCAAAGTGGTACTTGGAGGAGCTGGCGCAACAGTTCGACGAGGTCCATCTGGATTTCTCGAAATAGATTCAGAAAAAAAATGAATGGATTTGCGCGACACCTTTGTGTTACCGGCCCATTGTGAACAGGTGCAACTAGGCATTTGCTTGCTAATTGTAATACGACATGGTTTATGTCACAATGGTTTGAAGACGGTTTGTAAGTGTTTGTGAACATGTAATCTTCTATCCAAATCCCCGACAACCTCGATGGTGGTATGTTATACCTTCAACTCCTCGAGGTGCGAGAGTATACGATCAAAGCGATGTTCCAGGCATAGATGAAGAAAATATGCAAATAGAGGGATCGAAATTACAAGGGGTGGAGGCCACCGCAAGCTTGGAGCCTACATCGGCTAATAATGATGGAAATACAGAAGTCGTAGAATTTTTTGAGAACGAGACAGACTCGTTGTTTTGTGGTGACATGTCTATCGACCTTCCAGTGTATGCAGAGTTGTGTCAGGAGATTAACATGGGACCATAGAATACTTCATTCTTGGAGAATTGTATTACTCAATTCGTTGTTTAGATCTTCCATAAAGGTAGATAAGATATGCATTTCAGGGATTTTTCAAAAATGATTTTATTAATGTGCTTTGTATAGTTTAAATTGATTATTCTAACATTATTTTTTATCTGTGCAGGTATCGACATTTTCAGGATGAGTCGAGGGATGAGCGATGAGGAGTTTCAGGAGATGATGGCACGTATGTCTCCAGATGAGCTCGCGAGATTCAGAGAGATAGCAGATCAGGAGCTGTCTCGTTCTTCGTCAGGGCGCTCTGCTAGATCAGCTTCGGCGCAATCAGATGCTTCAGCTTCAAGTAGACGATCTCGACGCTCGCGACTTGGGCCAGAGGGAGGGACTGCGACTGCAGGAGGATCAGGGGGTGCTGCGTGGAGACATGAACGCGGTGTCTCCGTCTCGTCGTTCAGCTGGAGCTCGGTCACCTCCAGGATTTGTCACACCTGTGGGGACGTCCACTCCAGTTACTCCGGCTTTTGCGCAGCCGTCGGCAGATGTCACGCCTTTTGGTGGCACTCCTTTTGGTGGCACCCCCTCTGGTGGCACTCCTTTTGGTGGCACACCCTCTGGTGGCACCCCTTTGTGTGGCACTCCGGGAGAGGGTACCCCCGTCGGTACACCGGATGTTCAGGGGTCTCCTGGATATGCCCAGGAGCGTGGACGGAGATGGGAGAGGGCCCATACAAGGCACACTCCTAGGGATTATGGATACCTAGTGGATGGCAGGTCAGGAGCCATCATCATGAATGATGAGGGGAGGAGGGTGATGGCTCGCATGAGGGAGTTGTGCCAACAAGTTTTCAGCACAACGTCCTGGATCATTGGAGGAACATATCGGAGGGGAGCAAGGAGTACATAGTAGCATCCTTGCACGAGGAGTTCCTGGTGCCAGCCACAGTGGATAGATTCTCTACGGGCTGGATGATGGATTGCATGCGTGCATACATGTCACATAGACGATCCGACGCACGCAAGGCAATCAAGAGTGGGGCTCCAAAGCCCGAGTAGTTAGATGCAGACGACTGGCACCAACTGAGGAGGAGGCTACAAATTCGCCAGGACGTTGGAGTCAGCAGCGGGAGGCAGCGAGGGCACAAATCGAGGCCGGATCGGTACATCATCTTGGGAGTGGCAGCCACAGGACATATTTGGAAGACTTTGTAAGATTCTCTTTTGTTTTGCTTATTTGTTCTTTTGAGATATTCTTTGTACTGACAATCATGTTTCTAACAGTTAGCATTTTGTTTTCTTTGCAGCACTCCATACAAATCGCTATCCGCAAGGCCTTGAGACTCGATATGCGGAGAGGCACGGTCTCAGATCATTGATCGACCGATTGTATAGACGCGGCGGCCCAGTAAGTCACTCATCTTTCTTGTCCGTAGTTACCATGAGATATTTGAATGCATTATTGTATGGTGGATTGATATGTTGTTTCTTTTTCTGCAGAATCCGTTTGATGCTCCTTTACAGCGGGAAGAGCTTTCGGGGGACGACGATTTGTAGCTCGCCCTTGGATCCTTAGAGCTCACATACCTTTAGTTTTTAGTCGCCCGATCTATGTAGACATTTTCTATGTATTAGTGATATTGTTTTATGATTGTACCAATCGCATTTTATGCGATATCATGTATTTATTTCATCCATCAGTTTTATGATTTCAGTATACATTCTTTTTGTTTGCAAACGCTTTGTATGAAGCAGTGCAGAAACTATTTTGTATGGCTCTCATACAGCACACAGTGCTATATGTGGCAGGGCAGCTTGCTGCCCCGCCACAATTTTTTTTTTCTCGTTCCCGTCACTATTTGCGTCGCAAATTTACTGCACGCGTCGCTATTGCCATCGATATCAGCGTCGCAAATTCTCTGTAACCGTCGTTATATGCGTCGCTAAATGCGACGCATATAGCGACGGTTATAGCGACGATTCTATGGCGTCGTCAATAACGACGCTTTTTGCGATGATGGGGAAAATTTTGTTGTTTGTATTTTCGTCGCTTTAAGCGTCGCTATAAGGTCTATATCTTGTAGTGGTTGAAGTTCTTAGAGAAAACCTACAATATCTCGTCATTGTTGTTGGCAAAGAGAGTCTCATGGATCCACTCATTAAAGGGTGCGTCAGCATCCATCATAGCAGGTAGGAGGGATGTGGTGGATGTAAAGAGATGAAGAGAGAAAGTGTGAAATGAAACAATGAAACAAGAACTAAACTAGTTGTACCTTAAAAACCTTAAGTTTTAAACCATGAAGGGCCGTTTGTATATGATATTTACTTATGGCTTTACTTAGTATCTTTGTAAAGTTCACATGCATATGTAAATGTGTCGATGTGAAAAGTGTATAGCAAGTGTATGATTTTGCATAAATACTATAATTTTTAAATATTACAAGTTTGCAAGTGATGATATTCTATTAGCAAAAAAAATTTCAAAAAGTTACAAGTGTTGGATATTACAACTTATGGTCTTGGGATTTTTAGGGAGACTCTACAAGCTCTAAAATATGTGGAGCCACACACTTTCCACTGGTAATAATATCCTTAGCTTGGCTTTAAATTTTCCTACCATCTAGTTTAAAATACAAGCTAGCACATGGATTCTACATTAATATTTCAATTTCCTGGTGCATGATACTCAAGGTTCAATCATCCTCCATTTGCAACACTTGGAGCTCGTGGCCCTCACAAATGATAGTAACATCCACATTTGCACTTTCACGTGTGTCTTGATCAAGGCACAGCCATTCACCCTTGAGCATCCTCCATCAACGATACTGGAACACTAGGCATAACGTTTGTTGTGTGACAAAGTACCTGTAATTGGAAAGGAAATTTAGCTGATCCATCCCAAAGTAAGATAATAGTCAACTAAGAGAAAAAAAATTAACCTAAAACCCATGTCCCTTGTTATGACTCGACACTCCACTGTGTTAGGATTGTGAGTCATTTTCGATGTCCAAGTTTTGCCTAGAATCCTTGTTACATAATCCTCCGATGCACTTTTCAGTTCAATATGTTTGCTAAAATTTTTGTGCTACACACATGTACAAAATGTCGCTACTACACAATGGCCATTCTATGCTACTGAGATTCAGTATGTGCATAGACTCAAGGGTTCCATATTCTCGACCTCCCTTGGGCAATATGTACTTGGAGTCATAGAAAAAAACAAGGTCCTCTAAGAGTTGCTTAGCTATATGCCCCTCAAAGAGCAATCTACCAATTTCGAGGTGATAACACTTAAAAGAACATGTGAAACTCTTGACAGATGCTTTCACCCTGAAAGCTCCCTTCATATTTGGATGCATAAGTACCCAAGACAAGCAATGATATGCATCAATGATCTGATTCCCTTCTTCATCTTTTCTATTGCATACTTTTATTGAGAGAATGCTTGTTCTTCTCTCAAGAATTATAACCTAGGTATTAAATTTAAAGAAGTATGTATTAACCCCTAAACCATAAGCATTTTAAGTCTGACTCTAGTAATCAACAATATGCCATACAAATCAACATGGCATTAAGAGATGATTACACTTTTGTAAACAGATACAAACATCAATATCAAAACACATCTGGATATGTACATCGACAGAAAGTATAGATTCAATTTCAAGGCATCACTTTGATCATACCATTTACATGAAATTTAATGAAAAGAATAGCACATGAATACTTAGATAAATTTTCCCAAATAAATTTCATTATGATGAATAGGAGTTTGATTTGACCCAATACATTGTATGAAATCAGTACAAGATATAGACCTTATACCGACGTTTAAAGCGACAAAAATACAAACAACAAAATTTGCCCAGTCATCGCAAAACGCGTCATTATTGACGGCGCCATAGAAACGTCGCTATTGGCATCGCTATTGGCATCGCTATATGCGTTGCTATTAGCGTCGCAAATGCAACGCTAATACCGACGCCAATAGTGATGCAACCAGTAAATTTGCAACGCACATAGCGACGGCAATAGCGATGCGAGCAGTAAATTTGCGACGCTAATAGTGACGGTAATAGGGATAAAAAAAAATTGTGGCAAGGTAGACATATAACACTGTGTACTGTATGAGAGCCATACAAAATAGTTTCTGCACTACTGTATACAAAGTGCTTGTAAAAAAAAGAATATATACTAAAATCATAAAATTGATACATGAAATAAATACATGATCGCATAAAAAGCGATTGGTACAATCATGACAGGATATCACTAATACATAGAAAATGTCTACGTAGATCAGGCGACTAAAAAATAAAGGTGTGTGAGCTCCAAGGATCCAAGGGCGAGCTACAAATCCTCGTCCCCCGAAAGCTCGTCTCGCCGCAAAGGAGCATCGAATGGATTCTGCAGAAAAAGAAACAACACATCAATCCACCATACAATAATGCATTCAAATATCTCATGGTAACTATGGACAAGAAAGATGAGTGACTTACAAGGCAGTCGTGTCTATACAATCGGTTGATCAATGCATTGAGACCGTGCCTCTCTACATATCGAGTCTCAAGGCCTTGTGGATCGCAATTTGTAATGGAGTGCTGCATAGAAAACAAAATGCTAATTGTTAGAAACATGATTGTCAGTACAAAGAATATTTCAAAAAAACAAATAAGAAAAATAAAAGAGAAACTTACAAATTCCTCCAAATATGTCATGTGACCGCCACTCCCAAGATGATGGACCACTCCAGCCTCGAGTCGTGCCCTTGCCGCCTCGCACTGCTGACTCCAACATCCTGGAGAATCTGTAGCCTCCTCCATCAGTCGGTGTCAGTCATCTGCATCTAACCACTCGGGCTTTGCAGCCCCACTCTTGATTGCCTTATGTGCATCGGATCATCTATGTGACATGTATGCACGTATGCAATCCATCATCTAGCCCGTAGAGAATCTATCTATTGTGGCTGGCATCGGAAACTCCTCGTGCAAGGATGCTACTATGTAGTCCTTGCTCCCCTCCGGTATGTTCTTCCAATGATCCAAGACGTTGTGCCGAAAAACTTTTTGGCACAACTCTCTCATGCGAGCCATCACCCTCCTCCCCTCATCATTCATGATGATGGCTCCTGATCTACTATCGACCAAATATCCATAACCCCTAGGAGTCTGCCTAAGATGGGTCCTCTCCCATCTCCGTTGGTGCCACCTGCTGACGGCTGCGTAAAAGCCGAAGTAACTGGAGTAGACGTCCCCACAGGTGTGACAAATCCTGGAGGTGACACAGCTCTAGCTGAATGATGAGACAGAGACACCACATATGTGTCTCCACAGCAGCATCCCCATGATCCCGATGTAGTCCCTCCCTTTGGCCCAAGTCGTGAGCGTCGAGATCGTCTGCTCGAAGCCGAAGCATCCGATCGCATTGAAGCAGATCTAGCAAAGCGCCCTGACGAAGAACGAGACAACTCCTGGTCTACCATCTCTCTGAATCTTGCGAGCTGGTCTTGAGACATGTAATATTTCCATTGTGAGAATATTTCTAAACCCACATGATAGTCATGCAAGGGAATTCCAACATCCAAAAATACGCTGATGGTGTGATTTTCGAATTACATACTACGTATCCTGATCTCCACTTGCATAAACGAGTTAAAAGAAAAAGAAAAAGAAAAACGTTTAGTTACGTGGGAACCTCCTCCTAGAAAGCCAAAAGGATAAGCTTTAGAATAAGGAAATTTATTATTATTATTTTTCCCTTTTTTCCCCCAGCGACTGTCATGTTGGAGGGGAGGGGAATAGCAAGGATGACTAAGCATCCTTGCTGGAGGTCGTAGAGGGAATAAGCCCATGCACGAACCGCGTGAAGGAGGGGAGGTACCTCTCCCTCTCCCATATAAACCCCTGTGGGGGGAAGGGAAGGATTAGAGAGAAAAGGAGAGAGGGTCATAGCCATCGCTCTGCTAAAAAAAAAATCTCATATTGATGCCAAGCTGGAGAAGGAGGGTGATAATCGAACACCGTCAGATAAGAGTGGTGGAGAGGCAAGAGCCGTGACGCCGCCAGGAATTGTGTGAGAGGGGATGATGCTGCAGATTAAGGAGAGAGAGGGTAACGCTGTAGTTGCCACAAATCGTGAGGAAGGAGGAGCTGAAGCAATGACATGTTGCACCAGTCGCAGTTGAAGGAGGGGCTGTGTGGTAATCGAGAAGGGAGGAGGATGTTTTGCCTGAAGCGGTGAAGTCGCCACGAGCTCCTATATCAGTGCCGCCACCTCAAGCTGAGCCGCCTTCAAATGCCATCCCAAATCACTGCTGCATTCCGCCTCCTGCCCGCCATAAATTCTTCAAAGTCATCTCCCCTTTCCCCACGTGGTTATTGAGACCATAGAAGCTTCCAAGAAGCTTCTTGGAAGCTTCTAAGGGGAGAGATCTAAGTCCCCTTTCCTATTGTCTTTCAAGCGGGTTTTTGTACTAGGGTTTAAGCTCCCATTTTCATGGGCTCCACCTAAGCCCTATCCTATTGCCTCTCAAACGGGTTTTTTAAAAATAGAAAAACCTCCCTTCCCTCCCTCGGAGTTTAGGCCTTTCCCAAGCTTGCTTTACACCCCTTTTCCGTCGCTATTTAAGCCCTTTCCCCCTTAAGTCCCCTTCCCATTAATGGAACCCCCCCAAAAAAAAAGAATTAAGGCTTAAAAGTCTTATTACCTTCCCCCCCCCCTTGCTTGAATTCATAAACCCCCTTCTTGTGCCTTACGAAACCCATTGTATTATTCCCCCCCCCCCCCCCCCCCTCGTGTTTAAAGCATTATATACCCCTTCCCCTAGTTGGAACCCAACCCCCGTGTTTTTTTAAATTTTCCTTTAGCCTTCCTCATTGGCCTCAGAATCATTTCCCCCCCTACGTGTGTAAACCCTCATGAGCCCCTTTTCTCCTAAATTGCCTAAGGGTCCTTAGACCCTTACTTATAACCTTTACGGTTATTATTTTCCCTTAAAGCTCTCCTACACCTTGCGCCTTTTCCACACCTTGTTATTCCCGTTCGTGCGAGCTTACTAAGGCCATTAAGCCTTCCCCATGGCTTCAATGGGTCTTAGTGGTAAAAGTTTCTAAAACACCCTTTCGAATTCCCGAATTCAAGGAGGGAGCCTTCCAAAAACTACTTTTGACGAACGGTGCAAGGAGCGACGGTGGAGTTCTAAGGAGAAGTTGTAAAGCTGCTTCCACGTTCGAAAAACTACAATTGCAATGCCTCCTAAGAAAGTCCAAGGCGTAGCCGCGGGAGGATCATCTCCCGGTATCCATGTGGATATCTCACCCCAAAACCAGGTTTTTCTTCTTGGCTTTAATTGGTTTTTAAGACAATCATGCAAAGAAAAATTGTTAAGGAAAGATATATTTGTTCGAGTTATTTTTAACGAAGGAGTTAGCTTATGAATGACAATGTATACAAATTAGCTTTCTTCCAATTGCATCAAGCATTATAAAATTATAGGCAAGATTAACCATTTACTATAGTAATATATTCCTAAAGTGTAGAAATTATATATTGCACTATTAGTCTTATTCCTTTCGCAACGAAACATGGTAAAATGGCTAAATTCATGGAAGGTTTCTTCGATGCTCAAATTACTAGGGAGTTATCTTTGTTAGTTTCACATCTTAGCAAGGCAACTGTTGTTATTTGGCATGAGTTCATCTTTAAAGAAAACAGAAGTTAAATGTTAGGAATTAACAAGTATAAAAATTAGATATACGAACTCATTTGGAAAGAAAATGTAATGGGAAATTGTTGGATGACACTCTATTAATACTTTTCCCCTACTATTTGAGGACTTGAAACTAATAAAGTGTGTATACACTAAATTCTCAGCTAGGCCTTTTGTCCCAAGGAGTATTGTCGCCTTTGTTTCATCTTGGCATTTATGCTATATGCCAAATTAAACTGTATTGATTGGGAAAGTTACTTGTCACAAGGATAGTAAGACCATGACAAGACAAGTAAGATTACCTTCCACAAGCTAACCGAACCAATCTAAACATAGAAACATTCATACCCTAACACTTGACTACCTTCCCTACCGTAAGGACAATAATTTCATAAAGATAAGAAACTAGGGCTTGTCCCTAAATGAAGAAACCCTAGGCCTGACATACGTAAGCCTAAAGAATCTAAACAGATTATTCCATCGCAGGACTTGTGTAACAGGTATGAAATCATTTTGTGATTGATTCACAAGGAAAAAAGGAAAGAATACTTCCTTAGGAGTTTGCCATACAACTGGGTTGATTAATGAAAATGTTTGTGCTTACTAGAGATTTTAGGGCTTTGTTTGAATTATGAATTACAAATTAAACAAGAACCTATACTTCAGGTTAAAGGCCTGAAGGGAGAGGCAGCTTCAGTTACCCCCGACTGCCTGCCTGACCCTAACCAAGGGGGTTGTTGACTGCGCCGGGAACGTGGACCGAACCAGCCGCGAGAGGTCTCTCCATTGAGTTCTACTTGGAGCAGGAGGACGCTTGGGTGCCAGGGGGGCTGTGGCCATAAATCCCTTGCCTTCCGGGTCCTGCAGAAGAGGCTAACATGACTCCGGATTGGATCTCGAGGCCCACATACTAGTTGACGGGCGGAAGCTTGGAATAGTGATCCCTATTAGCCTTTGGGCCGATTATGGACAAGCCTACGGGCGGAACTTCTTGTAATTCAAAGATAAAATGATGAGATGTTAAAAGAACTTGCTTGATATTGTTTTTATATATCATGTGATAAGATTACGTGAAGGAATCTGTGCTTAACAAGACTAATTAAAAAAGCTGATTGTTATATGTTAAATTAATGTGTTAGATAATTACATAACTAAAACAAAACCAAGGAAAGTGCGGAGGATGGGCCATGGGTCCGTCCTATGGTTGGGTAGTCCCGGTTAGCCGGGAACTTTTCTCAAAAATCTCGAAGAACAGCGGAATGATCATCATCATCAAAAAGAATAACGAGAACGATGACCTAGAGTTACGTCTTACCCGATTTACGTTGTTTTAGGGAAATGGAATGGGACTATGCCTTATGGCAGAGAGGTTGAGCTTTGCATCCCTCTCGTTTCCCATTCTCCTTGAACCAAGTGCAGCGTGAATCCGCTTCGGACCTAGCGTTTCTGCGTAAAGTAGTTCGCTCGATTCTGACGCTAGTTGCTGTTAGCTAGTGACCCATTAGGAAAACCCTAATTCCGATCGATCCTAAGTGGGAACGGCCAAGATACTTCCGCTACGTGGCAGACGCGGGAAGAACTAGATTGCAAAGCCCGTAACATTCCATGGGAGTGCCGGGCGGAGCTTTCTAGACATCCTTTCCGATGGATTGCTAAGACGTGTCCTGGATAATACTAGGGGACACGTTACAGTTGGTATCAGAGCCGACCAACAACGGAATTGTTTTTATGAGATCTCAATAAAATGGAATAAAGAAATTGTTGCTGTCCAAACATTTCCTCATCTTCAATGCTATCTTACAGAACTATGAAGCGTGGAACAAGTTTTTGGTGTTTCGGGTCTTGTTTATGACTGCAATGCATTCTCCGCTTTATACACAAAGAATTGGGATGATGAACATCCTAGAGCAGATTTATAATCCATCACCCTTATACGTAGAACAAAGATGGACGGGGTCTTTAGGAATCTACTACATAGCTGCCCACCGGTTTGCTTATCTACAGACCAACCTAAAGAGGATCAAGTGGTTGGAAGACTTGAAAGTCGTGAAGCTGTTCATTTTTGTGGAAGCTCACGTAAATTCGACTTTACATATTCAAGGTCGGAGGGTTGAAATGAACTCATATGTATATGAGGCAGTAACCCCTGTAATCCCAGCCGACAGGATTAAAGTGTTGGGCCGCCATGAGAAGTATGGATTCCAACGAAAAGGGTATCCTGAACTTCCAATGAATTATCGATTCCTAAAGATCCATGACCCAAAACCCTACTACTACACAATTCTTGTAGACAAATGCAATACAACGTTGTTCTCCCCAAACTGAATGTAATGATTGGATTATCATCACACGAGATGTTGTATAAGGCTACACTCATGTAAATATAAATAAAGACTTCTTTTATCAATATATGGCTGTGCATCAGAGTTGTTAAAAAGTTAAGTAGCTTCATGATTTACGAGATAGCTGAACTAAAGATAAGCTAACGTCAATTATCATATAATAACGTTAAGAAAACTTTTATCTAGGCACAACCCCAGGTACAGATTCCAAATTTTCCCCCTACATCAAGTACTGCTGTGACCCAAGAGAAGAAGTTCCTCCTCAAGCAGATAAAGCCACCCAAGTTTGACGGGAGAGGTAGATTCGTCCAGTCTGATGCTGAAATTTGGATTGAATCTATGGAGGATTACTTTGAAGCAGCTGGTACTGCACCTACCAATTAGGCCATGCTCGCCAAGTTAAAACTCACCAACGAAGCTAGACTATGGTGGAAACAATGGTGCGGGGATCAAGGGACTTCAGAGGGGGTCCGTTACCTGGGAGAAGTTAAAGAAAGCCGTGCAGGGGAGATATTTACCACCTGCATATCGTACATAGAAAATGAATGAGTTCTATGAGCTAAAACAGTTAGGACTCACTCTGGACGCATACTACTCTAAATTCGTCTCACTTTTAAAGTATGCGCCACAAATGGACATGACGCAGCAGGTGTCCAAATTTTGTGCAGGCTTAAATCCACCCGTAAATACCCGTCTCGAATCTATATGTCCGTCAGATCTGCAGGATGCACTCATTCAAGCGGCGCCTATAATTCAGGAGGTGCAAGCTAGACCAAGGGGTAAAAAAACTTGGTCCTATAGTGACCCAAACAGAGGAGCATTCAAACCTCAAGTGAAGAGAGTTCAAGGTCACAATCAGGAATAAAGGAAGAAAGCAAGGACAAATAACGTCAACAACTTTGTTCCCACTCAAAGTAATGGCTGAAACCTCCGATGTTTCCACTGCAACGAACTCGGTCACTTCAAGAGGCAATGTCCCAAGCTCAGCGGGGGACATCGTCAAACGCCTTCCCAAGGTACAGGCTGCGGTCAAGGAGCCGCCACCCATGGAAGAGGAAGAACTGCCTGCATTGCCAATAGGCAAAGATGCAAAGAAGAAGAAGAGGAAGATCCGACTATGGGAGGAGAATTCGAAAGAGTGATAGTCCATGCCGCTTTACATAAGAAAGGGCCGAATCGCCAGTTCTCGGTGATTCAAACACCGTCGGATTATCAAGGTAAAGGTTTCAAAACCTTGATTGATTGTGGCAGTACACATTCCTTTATCTCACCAGCATGTGCAAAAAGATTAGGAATAGCCACAGTAGAAGCACCTACCTTGCTTGTGGAATTGGCAAACGGTCGTGAGGTAACTTGTACCAGGCAAACTGCTAAGGAGAAATTCTTTCTGGGAGGAAAGAAAACCTCAGTCAAATTCAGAGTCATGAATTTAGGTATCCATGAGTGTCTACTCGGGATGGATTGGCTTAAGCCTAATGACGCCCACATCCACTGTGGAAAGGGTCAAGTTTCCTTTCGAAACTCTGAAAGGGAGTTTGTCACAACTGAAGGTGAGACAGGAGTGCCAAGAATCCAATTAGCCAAAGTATCTCGGATCATAAAAGGAGTGAGGAAAGGATTACCTGTTTACCTGATTCAACTAAACAAGTTAGATCAAAAGCAAGAGTCTCATGAAGGACCTTCTTGGCTAAAGGAATATGCTGACGTATTCCCTGAGGAATTGATTGAACTTCCGCCTCCAAGAGAAGTAGATCATGAAATTAAGCTAGTGCCTGGAGCTGCATCAAAGAGACCTTATAGAATGTCCATACCTGAAGCAATTGAGTTGAAGGAACAGCTCAAACAACTGTTGGATCAGGGTTACATCCGGCCTAGCAACTCACCGTGGGGAGCTCCAGTACTATTCCAGAAAAAGAAAGATGGGACACTTCGACTATGTATTGATTACCGAGGGTTGAATCAATCAACAGTCAAGAACAAGTATCCTATTCCTAGAATAGATGAGCTCCTTGATCGTCTTGAAGGTGCAAAGATCTTCTCCAAGATTGATCTCAGGTCAGGTTACTATCAAATAAGGATCAAGGAAGAAGATATTCCAAAAATGGCCTTCAATACAAGATATGGGCACTTTGAGTTCTTGGTTATGTCATTCGGGCTTACAAATGCACCTGCCACCTTCAATAGATTAATGCAAGATATTTTTAGACCATATCTTGATGATTTCGTGCTTGTCTTCTTTGATGACACTTTAGTCTATTCTAAACAAGAAGAAGATCATGAACCTTAACTTCGGATTGTCCTTGAGACAATGAGGTCCCATAAGCTGTATGCAAAAATGAAGAAGTGTGCATTTTTCAAGCGTCAGATTGAATATCTGGGATTCATAGTATCATCAGAAGGAATATCAGTAGACCCAGCCAAAGTCAGAGATGTGCTTGAATGGCCAATACCAGTATCCGTCGAAGAAATACGTAGCTTTCTTGGCTTGACAGGATGGTATAGGGTCTTTATCAAAAACTATGCTTTGATTGCAGCACCTCTTACAGACTTACTAAAGAAGCAGACTTCTATTACATGGTCAACTTCCGAACAAAATAGCTTCGACAAATTGAAGCAAAGTTTGGTATTAGCACCTATTCTAAAACTTCCTGACCTCAATAAGGAGTTCGAGGTAGTAATTGATGCTAGCATTCTTGCCTTGGGGTGTGTACTTATGCAGGAAGGTCATCCAGTAGCATACTCTTCAAGGAAATTGAAGAGTCATAAAAAGAATTATGCCACGCATGATTTGGAATTATTAGCTGTCATCCATGCTCTAAAGCTTTGGAGACACTACCTGTTGGGTAACAAGTTTACTCTAGTAACCGATCATAAGAGTCTCAAATGGATTTTTACCCAGAATGAGCTCAACATGAGGCAACGTCGGTGGATTGAAGTATTGGAGGAATATGATTTTGAAATCAAGTACCGACCAGGGAAAGAGAATGTAGTTGCCAATGCACTCAGTCGCAAGGCATTCCTAAATTCCCTAATCTTGCAGAATCCATCAACGGCCAGATCTCTAGCTACAAAGGTATCTATGCCAAACAACCCTATACTTGAACTAGCTAGAGAGGAAGCATGCCATGATTTGGCCTACCAAACAATGATAAAAGAAATATCCACCAAGGAGCAGAATCAGAAGTTACAAGCTAAGTATCATGAATTTTCCATTGATAATGGACTTGTCTACTACATAACAAGGCTGTGTATACCAACAAGCCAGTCACTTAAGCAGAAGATATTATGGGAAGCTCATGATTCTCCTTTCACAGGACATCCTGGCTATGCAAAAACTCTTAATGCAGTTAGGAAGAGCTACCATTGGGAGAGGTTCAAAGGTGACGTTCTCAAGAATGTCACTGAATGTTTGTCTTGCCAACATATTAAGGTCGAACATGTCATGATGCCATGGAAACTGCAACCGCTTGACATTCCCCAAATGAAATGGGAGTTCATCAGTATGGATTTTGTTGTGGGCTTACCCAAGTCCAAGGAGGATACAATTCCATTATGGTTGTGGTTGACATGCTTACCAAGATTGCACACCTGATTCCAGTAAAGACAAACTATAAAGCCTCTGACATTGCAAGATTGTTTATCAAGGAGATATTCAAGCTACATGGGTTACCTAAAAGAATCATTAGTGATCGAGATTCTCTCTTCACATCACACTTTTGGAGAGCTATCTTTGAAGCCATTGGGACTCAACTCTATTTTAGCACCGCCTACCATCCCCAAACGGATGGACAAACAGAGCGAGTGAATCAAATCATTGAGGATATGCTTAGGGCATACTACTGTTGAGAGCCGAAGAGGTGGATTCAATACTTGCCATTAGTTGAATTTGCCTACAATGCTTCTTACCAGCAAAGTATTCAAATGACCCCTTTCCAGGCATTGTATGGTCATGATTGTCGAAGTCCCCTAAACTTTTCTGACCCAACCCTAAGAGTTGAAGCTCTAAGACAAATGTTGGAGGACATGGATGATCAAATAAGTTCAATAAGACAAGACATACAAGCAGCCAAGGATAGACAAAAGGCATATGCAGATTTGATTCGTCAAGAAAGAGTCTTCGAAGAAGGAGACATGGTCTTCATTCGGGTACGCCCTAAAAAGAGTTCTCTATCCCTAGGAGAATGCAAGAAGCTAAGTCCAAGGTATTGTGGGCCGTACAAAATCCTCAAATGCCTAGGATCCAATGCTTATAGATTGCAACTCCTTGAGAACCTAAAGTTTCATAATGTATTCCATATCAGCCTATTGAAAAAATATGTACCCAACCCTAATCATGTACTTGATGACCAACAAATTGTAATGTTGTCAAGGAGTCCTTGAACTAAGGCGGGATAGGATCTTAGATGTTAGGAGAGACAGTTAAGATCTAGAACCTTAAGAGAATGCCTCGTCCAGTGGAAAGATTATTCCGAAGAGGATGCCACCTGGGTAGATGAAGGCACTCTCATCCATCAGTATCCCCAGTTTACCTCGAGATGAGGACATCTCGATTCCTCCAAGGGGGAGAGAATGTAATATTTCCATTGTGAGAATATTTCAAAACCCACGTGATAGTCATGCAAGGGAATTCCAACATCCAAAAATACGCTGATGGTGTGATTTTCGAATTACATACTACGTATCTTGATCTCCACTTGCATAAATGAGTTAAAAGAAAAAGAAAAAAAAAATCGTTTAGTTACGTGGGAACCTCCTCCTAGAAAGCCAAAAGGATAAGCTTTAGAATAAGGGATTTTTTTTTTTCCCGATTTTTCCCCAGCGACTGTCATGCTGGAGGGGAGGGGAATAGCAAGGATGACTAAGCATCCTTGCTGGAGGTCGTAGAGGGAATAAGCCCATGCACGAACCGCGTGAAGGAGGGGAGGTACCTCTCCCCCCTCCCATATAAACCCCTGTGGCGGGAAGGGAAGGATTAGAGAGAAAAGGAGAGAGGGTCGTAGCCATCGCTCTGCTAAAAAAAAAATCTCGTGTTGATGCCAAGCTGGAGAAGGAGGGTGATAATCGAACGCCGTCAGATAAGACTGGTGGAGAGGCAAGAGCCGTGACGCCGCCAGGAATTGTGTGAGAGGGGATGATGCTGCAGATTAAGGAGAGAGAGGAACGCTGCAGTCGCCACAAATCGTGAGGAAGGAGGAGCTGAAGCAACGACATGTTGCACCAGTCCAGCTAAAGGAGGGACTGTGTGGTAGTCGTGAAGGGAGGAGGATGTTTTGATTGAAGCCGTGAAGTCGCCGCGAGCTCCTGCGTCAGTGCCGCCACCTCAAGCTGAGCTGCCTTCAAATGCCGTCCCAAATCACTGCTGCATTCCGCCGTGTTATGTGCACTCTACTTAGCATAGTATTGCTCTCCCCTTTCCACGTGGTTACTGAGACCACAAGAAGCTTGTGAAACTTCTAAGGGGAGATTAGAGTGCCCTTTTAGTTATTGTCTTTCAAGCGGGTTTTTGTACTAGGGTTTAAGCTTCCATTTTCATGGGCTCCACCTAAGCCCTATCCTATTGCCTCTCAAATGGGTTTTTTTAAAATAGAAAAACCTCCTTTCCCTCCCCCGGAGTTTAGGCCTTTCCCAAGCTCGCTTTACACCCCTTTCCCATCGCTATTTAAGCCCTTTCCCCCTTAGTCCCCTTCCCATGAATGGAACCCCCCCAAAAAAAAAGAATTAAGGCTTAAAAGTCTTATTACCTTTCCCCCCGCCCCCCCCTTGCTTGAATTCATAAACCCCCTTCTTGTGCCTTACGAAACCCATTGTATTATTCCCCCCCCGTGTTTAAAGAATTATATACCCCTTCCCCTAGTTGGAACCCAACCCCCGTGTTTTTTTAAATTTTCCTTTAGCCTTCCTCATTGGTCTCGAATCATTTCCCCCCCTACGTGTGTAAACCCTCATGAGCCCCTTTTCTCCTAAATTGCCTAGGGGTCCTTAGACCCTTACTTATAACCTTTACGGTTATTATTTTCCCTAAAGCTCTCCTACACCTTGTGTCTTTTCCACACCTTGTTATTCCCGTTCGTGCTAGCTTACTAAGGCCATTAAGCCTTCCCCATGGCTTCAATGGGTCTTAGTGGTAAAAGTTTCTAAAACACCCTTTCGAATTTCCAAATTCAAGGAGGGAGCCTTCCAAAAACTACTTTTGATGAACGGTGCAAGGAGCGACGGTGGAGTTCTAAGGAGAAGTTGTAAAGCTGCTTCCACGTTCGAAAAACTACAATTGCAATGCCTCCTAAGAAAGTCCAAGGCGTAGCCGCAGGAGGATCATCTCCCGGTATCCATGTGGATATCTCACCCCAAAACCAGGTTTTTCTTCTTGGCTCTAATTGGTTTTTAAGACAATCATGCAAAGAAAAATTGTTAAGGAAAGATATATTTGTTCGAGTTATTTTTAACGAAGGAGTTAGCTTATGAATGACAATGTATACAAATTAGCTTTCTTCCAATTGCATCAAGCATTATAAAATTATAGGCAAGATTAACCATTTACTATAGTAATATATTCCTAAAGTGTAGAAATTATATATTGCACCATTAGTCTTATTCCTTTCGCAACGAAACATGGTAAAATGGCTAAATTCATGGAAGGTTTCTTCGATGCTCAAATTACTAGGGAGTTATCTTTGCTAGTTGCACATCTTAGCAAGGCAACTGTTGTTATTTGGCATGAGTTCATCTTTAAAGAAAACGGAAGTTAAATGTTAGGAATTAACAAGTATAAAAATTAGATATACGAACTCATTTGGAAAGAAAATGTAATGGGAAATTGTTGGATGACACTCTATTAATACTTTTCCCCTACTATTTGAGGACTTGAAACTAATAAAGTGTGTATACACTAAATTCTCAGCTAGGCCTTTTGTCCCAAGGAGTATTGTCGCCTTTGTATCATCTTGGCATTTATGCTATATGCCAAATTAAACTGTATTGATTGGGAAAGTTAATTGTCACAAGGATATTAAGACCATGACAAGACAAGTAAGATTACCTTCCACAAGCTAACCGAACCAATCTAAACATAGAAACATTCATACCCTAACACTTGACTACCTTCCCTACCGTAAGGACAATAATTTCATAAAGATAAGAAACTAGGGTTTGTCCCTAAATGAAGAAACCCTAGGCCTGACATACGTCAGCCTAAAGAATCTAAACAGATTATTCCATCGCAGTACTTTTGTAATAGGTATGAAATCATTTTGTGATTGATTCACAAGGAAAAAAGGAAAGAATACTTCCTTAGGAGTTTGCCATACAACTGGGTTGATTAATGAAAATGTTTGTGCTTACTAGAGATTTTAGGGCTCTGTTTGAATTATGAATTACAAATTAAATAAGTACCTATACTTCAAGTTAAAGGCTTGAAGGGAGAGGCAGCTTCAGTTACCCGCGACTGCCTGCCTGACCCTAACCAAGGGGGTTGTTGACTGCGCCGGGAACGTGGACCGAACCCGCCGCAAGAGGTCTCTCTGTTTAGTTCTACTTGGAGCAGGAGGACGCTTGGGTGCCAGGGGGGGACTCTGGCCGTAAATCCCTCGCCTTCGGGTCCTGCACAGAGGCTAACGTGACTCGGGATTGGATCTCGAGGCCCGCATACTAGTTGACGGGCGGAAGCTTGGAATAGTGATCCCTATTAGCCTTCGGGCCGATTATGGACAAGACTACAGGCGGAACTTCTTGTAATTCAAAGATAAAATGATGAGATGTTAAAAGAACTTGCTTGATATTGTTTTTATATGTCACGTGATAAGATTACGTGAAGGAACCCGTGCTTAACAAGACTAATTAAAGAAGCTGATTGTTATATGTCAAATTAATGTGTTAGATAATTACATAACTAAAACAAAATCGAGAAAAGTGCAGAGGATGGGCCATGGGTCCGTCCTACGGTTGAGTGGTCTCGGTTGGTCGGGAACTTTTCTCAAAAATCTCGAAGAACAGCGGAATGATCATCATCATCAAAAAGAATAACGAGAACGATGACCTAGAGTTACATCTTACCCGATTTACGTTGTTTTAGGGGAATGGAATGGGACTATGCCTTATGGCAGAGAGGTTGAGCTTTGCATCCCTCTCGTTTCCCATTCTCCTTGAACCAAGTGCAGCGTGAATCCGCGTCGAATCTGGCGTTTCTGCATAAAGTAGTTCGCTCGGTTCTGATGCTAGTTGCTGTTAGCTAGTGACCCATTAGGAAAACCCTAATTTCGGTCGATCCTAAGTGGGAACGGCCAGGATACTTCCCCTACGTGGGAGACGCAGGAAGAACTAGATCACAAAACCCGTAACATTCCATGGGAGTGCCGGGTGGAGCTTTCTAGACATCCTTTCCGATGGACTGCTAAGACGTGTCATGGATGATACTAGGGGACACGTTACAAGACATGCGTGCGAAGATGTCCTGCAACTACTCATCGCTCATCCCTCGACTCATCCTGAAAATGTCACCTGCACAGATAAAAAATGGTGTTAGAATAATCAATTTAAATTATAAAAGCACCAGTAATATAAATCATTTTTAAAAAATCCCTCTTAAAATGCATATCTTATGTACCTTTAGAAGAGATCTAAACAACGAATTGAGTAAGTGGATGCTCCAAGTATGAAGTATCCTATGGTCCCATGTTAATCTTCTGACACAACTCTGCATACACTGGAAGGTCAATAGACATGTCACCACAAAAGAATGAGTCCGCCTCGTTCTCAAAAATTCTTGGACTCCTGTATTTCCATCATTGTTAGCCGATGCGGGCTCCAAGCTTTCGACGGCCTCCACCCCTTGTAATATCGACCCCTCTATTTGCATATTATCTTCATCTATGCTCGGAACATCGCTTTGATCATATACTCTCGCACTTCTGGGAGTTGAAGGTATAACATACCACCGTCAAGGTTGTCGGGGGTTTGGATAGAAGATTACCTGTTCACAAACACGTACGAAGCGAGTTCAAACCATTGTGACATAAACCATGTCGTATTACAATTAGCAAGCAAATGACTCCATGCACCTGTTCACAATGGGCCGGCAACAAAAAGGTGTCGCACAAATCCGTCCATTTTTTTTCGGAATCTATTTCGAGAAATCCCGATGGACCTCATCGAACTGTTGCTCCAACTCCTCCAAGTACCACTTTGAACCACTGCACATCGAATAGTATCATGGAGAAGGTACGGTAATCCACCGTAATAATACTTTTGTTGGTAGCCATTGTGAGATATGTACTAACGCCTCTGACACCAACCAACCTTCGGCCATGCTATCTTCTGGCCGAGCTTGTTGTCGCACAAAGCCTTTCAGGGTTTTCATGAAGTGCTCCAGGAAGAACATCCATCGCATATGGACAGGTCCAGCAATCTCCACTTTGTCCACAAGATGCACAAGAAGGTGGACTTGTATCGTGAGCATGCTAGTGGGCAGGTATTTCTCAAAGAGACAGACCGTCTCCATTGCTCCTGCCTCGCGGATTCAATAGAGGATGTCTTAATCTCTTTCTATGAGATCCATTGCACCAGTTGACAACTTGTAAATGGCCCCACAAATTTCTGGAGTAAGCCATCCTGCGATCGTGATCGGTAGGACAAACTGCCACAAATGAGAAAGCTTTATGAATAATGGCCACTTTTCAAATTGCAAAATGCTCACGCTAATTACAATCCATTCGTAGCAAAAACCTGACATATCTTATGCCAATCATGGGATTTTAGCCCCGACAATTGGTCATCTTTAGAAAATGCGGACCTGAGAGAATGCATCATACCCGTCGGAGTGCGGATAGACTTGATTACTTGCTTCACAATGCGCTCTTCTTTAGTGGATAAAACCCAAGGAGCACGAGGAAGCTGCACGTGACCATCAGCACTCGACTGTGGGCCAAAGCGCCTCCATCTTACCTACCTCCTTCAAATCCATTCGTGTCCCTATAGTGTCTCTCTTTCCTGTGATGTGGTCCCATAGCAAGCTGTCCACATTCTTGAAAATATGCATGGGATCCAACAAGTGGTTGACCTGTAAGTGGGTCCAATATGGCAACTCGTAGAAAACTGAGAACCGTCGCATTCCATTTGGATGTGATTCCGGGTTGACCATTTTCAGCTCGTACCAGCTTGCGGCGTTCATACGTGTTGGAGGTCGTCCAAGGAAACCTTCCCTGAGTTCATGATCCTCTGGCAAGAAAGCGGCGTGTCCTTGATATACCATCTTCTTCATGGTTCATGACCTTCGGGAGTCTAACTATGGCCCACATAATGGACATCCATAATAACCTGAGGTAACTAGACCTGTAAGGAGAGCCATGACCTAGTGAATACTTGATTGAATGAGATAAAATATAGATATTACCAGCGAGAACGGAGGTCTTCTCACCTAAGCACTCTCCCAATCCCAAAAAGTCATGCATCGTCCACATGAGAATGGCTCGAATGTTGGCTGACCGCTGACCATCGCGTCTGCTCATATCTTGCACAGTGACTCCCTCCTCCCACAAAATCTTAAGCTCATCGACTAATGGACGAAGATACATGTCCATATTTTTTACTTTCAACGGCCTGGGACGAGCAAGCTAAGGATGAGATGTCCTTTCTTTGTAGAAAGCCATGGAGGGATGTTGTAGTTGATAAGGATTATAGGCCACACACTGTAAGAAGTTGAGCGCAGACCGAATGGGTTCACACCATCCATTGCGAGACCGAGCCGAATATTCCTTGGCTCTCGCACAAAGCTTGGGAAGGTAGAGTCAATGTGGCTCCATGCGCGCGAATCCGCTGATATTCGTTGAACTCCATCCGTGGACCTATTCTGCACATGCCAGGTTGTCAAGCTTGCCATGCCGGACATACAAAACATGTGGTTTATGCGGGGGATGAGCGGAAAGTGTTTGAGAACTTTTTGAGGGATGGTTTGCCCTTGCAAGTCCTGTCGATACCTGTGAGCACCACACTTTGGACATGTCTCCATAGTCTCGTATTCATCTCGAAACAGTATGCAATCGTTGATACATGCATTGATGTTATTGTAGTCCATGCCAAGCTTCCGTAAAACATGTCGTGCATCATCACGAGACTCAGGCATGGTTTTTGCAGGTGGTAATATATGATATTTCAATAACCTTAAAAAAAATCATAAAACACCTTGAAAATGTACAAATGTTTGTAATAATAGTGTCAAAAAAAAAATCAATGAAGCCTATGTGCAAGATACCTGAATAACTCTGTCACACTCGTATCGCTCCACCCATATTTTGCTTGCACACTTAAGAGTGCAAACAATGTCTTCAACCGAGATACTCGGCACCCATCATATAATGGTATGGATGCTTCCTCTCTAAGCGGATCAGATGTCTCGACATCCATGGGAATCAATGCATCGATCATTGTCTCCATCTCAGGCTCCAAGATTGTAGGTAGGTCTGGAAGGTTGTCTGTCTCCTCTGGCATTGATGATATAGATTGGCCTTGCGAGTGGTGGATTGGCTCCTGCACTCCATCCATCGCACGCCCACGAACTCTTCTAATTGGCCGCAAAGGGTGCACTCCCCCTTGGGATGAGACATCACCCCCTAGATAGAAAATTTGCCAACAAGACCCAATCTTATAGTGTATGGTTTTCAATTAGCTTGCGAGTACAATGTATGATTAATATTAACTTCAAATTACTATTTGCTGAAAATCCGCAATCGCTTGATCAACGATCTCAGATTGAAACTCGTCAAATCGTCATACGTGTTCTATAGACAATTGGCATTTTCGTCTAATTGCCAACTTGCATTGAGAGCAAGGACATGGGACACGCTGATTAAGACACGCCTCGTGATCTTGAACAATAAGACCTTCTTCGTTTTCCATCTTATCTACATTATAGCAAACGAGGCTCAAATTGATAGCTTTATGGAGATGTATGTCAAGTTGCAAGTTGACCATAAGCTCTTGCTTGAGAGGTTTTAGCCTCTGCAAGAGCTTAAGAAGCAAATTTTGTAAAACACGCTCGGTTGATATTGATACATCCATCGTGTTGAAACCTAAACTTCAAGATATAAGAAATGCTTTACTGATTAATGCAAAGAATGCACTGTACATAGTAGTTGAGAGATTTATTGATGTTATATCTCCGCCATATACCATGCTCAAGGATTTGTTTGTCCCGGTAGATAATTATTCGTTATTGTAAAAAAAAAAGCATTGGTTCATAAGGTTCATGAGTCGAAGACTAAATGTTTGGACTTGACTAAAAGATTGGATAATGGCTTAGATGCTAAAAAGGAAAAGTAATGAATATGTTACTTCATCATTGCAACAAAAAGATTGGTGACAAGGATGCTATGATTAATGAAGTTCTTCATGAGGTGAATATAGAGTTGAAGGGGATGGAAGATGACTTTCTTTGGGATTTAATGGTGACAAGTCAATTATTGAGGTGTCTTCTTGTACAACCATTATACCTTATATACCTAGCTACGGTCTCTAGGTTATGTACTTTGAGTATCTTAGAGGGGCTCTACTAGGATTACTTATACAACTGCACTAGAGGGCTTTGAGTATAAGTAATCCATTTATGAGCATCATTGAGGATCTCTTAGTCTAATAATAAATCAGTCTCAACAAAAAGCATCTTAGAAATGTGGTTTATTTGTCCTAGGTCCATGTATTAAAATTAATGCCATCTATGAAATTTATCAACTATAGTAATAAAATTTGTTTCAATCAATTCTACTCATAGTCATAACATTTGAAGAAAATATCCTATGCTTAATTTAAGGGATTCTTCTTCTATAACAATACTTTTGGGTTCATTTTGATGAAGTACCGTAATGACCATTAGCTAGGGTATCATTTTCTTTTAGTCCTTCCATTGACTAGTTGGCATGATTTCTAATTTGTTATGCCTATAAAGTTAATACAAAAACAATGAATTATGCATATCACAATTAGATCCCCTACTTGGACATCATGAAGGATATGACCAATTTTAAGCCATCTTAAAGAGTCACCAATGTACGTGGCCCATGGCAAAGCACATTGCATACCATTATCGATAAGTCTATTATCGTGCATCTTAAATCTCCTAATTAGACTTTATAAAGTGTATGAATAATTTTTAGCCCTCTTAAGGAGTCGATGTAATGGTACCCATAAAAAAAGCAAAGTGGATACCATTACCATAATCATGGATATGCTATCGTTCCAATATATGTTATCTTTCTCTTTCTCTCCCTCTCCCTCTCTTTCTCTCGCATTTCCTCTCCCTCTCACAATATATCTTAACACTCTCCAAAAAGAAAGGGAGAGGGAGAGAGAGAATGCACTCTCCCTCCCTCTCCCCCTCCCTCTCTTTCTCTTTCTCTCCCTCTCTCATTTCCTCCCCCTCCCCCTCCCTCTCCCTCTCCCTCTCCCTCTCTTTCTCTTTCTCTCCTCTCTCTCTCCCTCTCCCTCTCCCTCTCTTTCTCTTTCTCTTTCTCTCCCTCTCCCTCCCCCTCCCTCTCCCTCTCCCTCTCCCTCTCTTTCTCTTTCTCTTTCTCTCCCTCTCTCTCCCTCTCCCTCTCCCTCTCCCTCTCTTTCTCTCTTTCTCTCTCATTTCCTCTCCTAAAGAAGGAAAAAAGAAAGTGATTTAAACCTTTAACAAGCAAAAGGGAGAGGGAGAGAGAGAATGCACTCTCCCTCCCTCTCCCTCTTCCTCTCTTTCTCTTTCTCTCCCCTCTCTCATTTCCTCCCCCTCCCTCTCCCTCTCCCTCTCCCTCTCCCTCTCTTTCTCTCTTTCTCTCTCATTTCCTCTCTTAAACAAGCAAAAAAGAAAGCGATTTAAACATTAAACAAGCAAAAGGGAGAGGGAGAGAGAGAATGCACTCTCCCTCACTCTCCCTCTCCCTCTCTTTCTCTTTCTCTCCCTCTCTCATTTCCTCCCCCTCCCTCTCCCTCTCTCTCTCCCTCTCTTTCTCTTTCTCTCCCTCTCCCTCTCTTTCTCTCTTTCTCTCTCATTTCCTCTCCTAAACAAGCAAAAAATAGAGTGATTTAAACCTTAAACAAGCAAAAGGGAGAGGGAGAGAGAGAATGCACTCTCCCTCCCTCTCCCTCTCCCCCTCCCTCTCTTTCTCTTTCTCTCCCTCTCTCTCCCTCTCCCTCTCTTTCTCTCTCATTTCCTCTCCTAAACAAGCAAAAGAGAAAGTGATTTAAACCTTAAACAAGCAAAAGAAAGAGAGAGGGAGACTCACCGATGAGATATGGCGAGTGTGGGGCAGCTCCTCTTTGCGATGAAGGCTCCTCCTCTCCTTCATGAACAACGGCGGCGGCAATGGCGGCGGCAAGTCTTCTTCCTCTCCTTCTCTCACGACGGTCGCTCTCTTCCTCGCTCTCGCTCTCAAAACACAAAACGTGAAAATGCGAAATAAAGCCGCGCTCGGTTTTGGCCCGCTTTTTTTCCTGTGGAGCGTCGTTATTTGCGTCGCAAATAGCGACGCCGCTACTCACCATCGCTAATCTCCGTCGCTACGAGCTCAAATCCTTGTAGTGAATGTGGGTATTACAAAGTAGTTGTTACAAGGATAGCAGCCACAAGAATATTGGATTGACACCTGAGATATTCTATGACTCAATACATTGTGTGTTATATGGATGATATGATACAAGAGTTTCATGGATCATTGCCAATTGGCATGGAGATCCAAATGGACACACATGACCAATAAAGCAAAGGATTTTTGAACCATCGACTTCCAGTAGATCCATATCATCTAGCACAAAAGAATCACTCACCATAAAAAAAATAGTTGATCGAGAATTATGTGCTTCACCTAAACCTTGTACAATATCTGCACGTACAAAAATATGCATGCATGAATCCCTTTTGACAAAAAATATATGGATAATTGAATGAATAAAAGTAACACAAAATAGGGCCAATTTTGTTGAGATGACAAGCTCAACACATGCGGACATTAATGATGGACCGCTTGGTTAGATGGGTCCACAGGTCTACACTTAGCATGTCAGTGGTCATTATGACTCTCACATGGCCACTGACTCATTACTTATTATATTCAGGTTGTTACACCTATTTACAGGCTGGCATAGTTATAGCGTCAGTCGACTAGTGTAGTCGGTTATGCATTGTTTGACTTAGTAGGCCACTTTCCTTTATGTTGTATCCTATCTATACTTTGTGTACATTGTAAAGTGTGTGGAAGAAGAAGAAGAAACCAACAAAAAAATGTTTTGGCCTCCATCTCTCTTCTTGTCTCTTGAGTGAGCTTCTCCTTGTGCATTTTGTGTGTGTTCAGCGCAGCATCTTGAGCAAGTCCCCCCACCACGCGATTCTTGACAAATTTACTTATAAGCTGATATGTTAAAGATAAGATTGAATCATTGTTGATCAAAATCCATTGCAAATGATGGACAAAAGAAAACATCGATCCTATCAAACATAAAAGTCACTAATCAAATGAATAAAATTTGCACCACAAAATATGGTAGATTTACCCATTGTTAGAGGGGTTTCTGTAGAAAGGTTGAATTCATCGGGGATTAGAGATAGAAGGAAGTACAAATAGGAGATGGAAGAGAAGAAAAAGAATAGACAAGAGGTAAACATGACAAAGACAAAGCACAATGAATTGAATCAATATGTATTGAAAGAACCTGGAATCCTTGCACTACTCAAAAGCAATCTCCAGGCATTAGATCTCCTTGAGCCTCTTCGTAGAACAAAATGTGCATCAAAATTACAGTTTCTTCTTTGCTGCTCGAAACCCAAATCTAATGGCTCCGTTGGCTCCAAAAGGGGACTAAAATTACAGGACAACTACTCACGGCCGTTCTTCCTCTTCTAGTTCAAACTGCCGTTTTTAGCCTATCAACAGCACATGCGACACGCATGATTTTGCCAATTTGTCTTTTTTATGAAAAATTTCATAACTAACTGAAAAAGTAACTTACTTTTTGCATGCCATCCTAATCTAGAAGCTTTTTTAACTTTTTTTGGATTTTTATAATAAATAATATAAAAAATAGGTTAAAATTATCCAAAAATCTATTTTTGGATAATCCATGCAACTCACACTAGTGCTAATGACTCAGATCACATTGGCTCTCTAGATCAATAAAGAAGTTGAATGATGATGCATTCCATACTTTTTCACACTGTGTCCACATAGCATCACGACATCCACCCCCTCTGAACCTACACATCCTCTAGTATGTGCCAAAATCCTAGTTGTCACCGGATTCTGAGTCCTCCTCATCCTCTATAACCATATCTTTTGCTTCTTCATCTTCCATATCTTCCTGGCTACCCCTTGTATCATGGCCACCATTTTCTTCCAATTCTGGTAACTCATAGGTAATAGATTCCCGCCTCTTGAATAATTTGATTATTTTCCCTGCCATCAAAAGTTTTATGGCTGTCCCATCTAGTTCATTTAATGCATAAGTAGCATTATCAAACACTTGTCTTACCACATAGGGTCCAAACCATCTTTTGGAAACTTTACGCATGGCACTATGCTGGTTATCTAAACTGCTATCATAAACCAATACCCAATCCCCATCTTGTATGGTTCTTGGTCTCAGTCTATGTCTTTTGTCAAACCGTTTCTTGTTCTGTATCCTTACTACCCTTAACTTTGCAGTTGCTACCTCTATGTCTTCTGACTTTCTTTTCAACTGTCTAATGCGTAAGGCCAACAACTCCTCTCGATTCAACTCCTCCTCCCAAGGTAACACACTCCATGTGACTGTCATCTCTTCTATTGGCATAATAGGTTTTTTTTACCATACATCAATTTTGCAGGCATATATCCGGTAACGACACTATGAGTTGTTTCGTCAACCCACAATGCATAAGGGAGCAATCATGGCCACTCTTTTACCTTCTCTCCACATGCTTTTGCCAATTCCTACACAATAAGTGGATGATCTCTTTCACTTTTTCCATTTCCTTTAGAGTTATTGGCTGAAGTTAAAGCAAGCTTTATCCCCAAGCATGCAAAGAAATCATGAGCTTCATCTGCATCCAACTCACCCTCTCTGTTGTAATTTTTGCCCACACAACCATACTTACAAAAGATATCTTTAAAGAGAAAAGTATACATATCATTGGTTGTCTTAGTACGTAAAGCTCTCCCTTCCACTTGATTAGTCAAGTCTTCACAAGAAAGCACAAGATACCTCATTTGCCAAAGACCTGTCGCTTGGTGTATTTGGTCTTAGGTGGTCGAGGTATCTCAAGACCACTGTCTGAGCTTACTTTCGACTCGAAATCAAACTCTCCTTCTTCGCTAAAAGAGGGAGTCTCTCCTAGAGATCATAGCTCCAATGGTGATTCCATGTTCTGAATATCGGTGCGGCATTTGGTTGGGCAAGGTCCGCTTGTTCATAATCAATCGCTCCTATGTGCTCCAACCAAGTGTGATTGCAATCCATTTGCATAACTCCTTTATTGATTCTAAAAATGTTCTTTTGCAATTTGGAGTCTGCCCGTATTTGTTCAATCACATGTCCCTCACTGTTGTAATCTATCATGTCAATCTCTTCTTTGCTCTCATCGTCTAAAGAAACAAAAATCTCCATACTCATCATCTGAACTATCGTGTCCAATTGCTCGACATCTCCTAGGTTTTGGTACTGTATTCCCTTGTCATCGAAGACTAAGGCCCAATTGTGCATCAAGTTTAGATTGTGCACATTAGTCCATTGCTGCTTGCGTTCATCCAAGAGATCCTTGAGTGGTTTAAGATTTTCGGCTGGGTTACCGGCTAATTTTTTTCTTGAAGTGCTCTAAGATCTCATGGAGCTCTCGTTTGTTGTTCAAGATGTGGGATGTGATAGAGGTGGGTCACCCATGCGAGCTTCTAGCCATCATGTCGACTAGTACTGAGAGTATGTTTCTAGGCTCACCGACTGCCTTAATAGCTTGCTCATATTTCTTGTTATCTAAGAATGGCATATCAATTGTGGCTAGCACATGTATCCAATCTCACTTATCATCGGGGCAAGGGATATACTTGGTGAGTGGCCCCTAAGATTTTCTAACTTGCGCATTCCCCTTCAACATGGTTGAAACGGTGTCTAGGTTGGTTGGCATAGTCTTCCAACTATCCATCTCTACTCTCACCGCTTTCGTTCGATTGCCTACAAAGATTAGATAGTTCCCCTAGTCTTCTATGACTCGTGCGTTGTGTATCCAGGGTCGATCTAACAAGATATCGTAGTCAACTCCTTTCATGACTATGAAGTCCACACACAACCAAACTCTTGTGATCTTCAATGGCCAATTTTTTAGCACTCTGGATAGCTTTACTTTCATTCCATTAGCCAGTATGACATTGAACCTAGTATTCTTGATAGGTGGGTTACCCCAAGCCTAGAGTATTGCGAGGCTAAGCACACTGACTCCTACCCCCGTGTCTACAACTTGTCTACAATCCCTTTCCTCCTAGTATCGCCTAGAGCTAGGACTAGTATTGCATGCATTTCTATGCCTTCTCAGAAGGAATTAACGTGCAAGGACGTGGGCATTGAGTGCACAGTTAGGCTCAGTATTTGCGTTATTGCATCATGGTCTTGCAAATTGACTCCCATTTTCTCTAGCAATCCTTCCACCCATTTCTTTAGCTCCTGTCATAGTGTCATATGTTGCATGAATAGATCTCCTAAGCTTAGAGTTACAGGGGTGGTCACTAGCATTGTGAGGAGATTGCTAGCCATTTACTTCTCTCTTAATTCTGCACTCCTTGGCCAATGACCTTGATTATTTTGCTAGCCCATGGCATTCAAGCTCTCTCTAGGTGGCACAATTTGAGGTGTGGATGCGTCTCTCAATCGTGTGGGAGAGATTGGCATGCTTATGCTAGAGAGATCATCCATCTTGTCCTCCAATATGGGCTCAGTATCCTTTAGGTGTTCCTAGGCTTCTCTCACCCACTCCTTAACCTTTTCTATGGCTTCGAGATGGCACTTTGGGTTGGGGTACTCCCCTACCTTAGCACTTCCTTTCTCATCAAACTTTGAAGCGTATGTTTTTGCCTCAATATTCTGACTTTCTTTCCAACAGGCGTAGTGTCGTTGCACTCTTGATTTTTAGTATGACATTTGCTTTGCCTTTCTTCTTCCTTTTCCTATGGCTCTTTCTCTATCAAGGCTACATCGAGGTTACTAGGCCCTAGCAATGATATCCCAACATTAGGAAAAAAATGAACTCACAAATGGGCCTTTTAGCCCCCCCTCTCCTCCTTAAAACAAGGAAAAGAGGAGAGAAGAATAGTAAAACAATCCTCTTCTCTCTCCACTTTTGCAATCTCATTTTGCCTTTTTTATATTATCTACAAAGATATACTCAAATTCCTTCTCTCTCCTCATTCAATAAGTCTTTTTCAACCAAATTTTATATTAAAAAAGGAGTTAGTTACGGGAGTGTGGTGCTTCGTTTTCAATGCAAAATGATTAGTAGATACGAGATAATTGATTTTTTAATCGAGAATAAGGAAAATGAAAATTTGAAAGTTCCTTTTAAGATATTTTGGGGATATTTTTATATTCTAGCTTTTGGTCCAAAAACAAACCAATTGGTCAAATTTCATGTTTTTTGGAAATGTTTGTGGAGGTAAAATAGAAATATCTAAAATAAGAAAAGTTTTGGGCATCCTTACCCTCTGAGCTATTTTTCCCCATATCTATAATCTCTCATGGCTCTATTGTGACATTTTCTCTATGTTTATGCAACCTTCATTGATAGAGTGAATAACTTACACCCTCCTTTCCCTTAGCACCTTTGTGTGCCTCTCTGTGCATCTCCACTCTACCTCCTGTGACAACTAAGTAGGCTCCCCATTTCTATTAATAGTAAAATGAAGCTAGGAAAGAAGGAGTTGCATATTAAGGTAGAGATTGAATACATTTGATTATTCAAAAGAACCCAGCATACCAGTGTTAACCCTCAAGTTTTGCATAGTTACAAGAAATGGGATTGAAACATGTGGATTTTGGGTTGATTGGGGAATCTACCCAATTGACCCTTAAACAATAGACCTCCAACTTTCTTAAGAATCACAAATTTGCTGAAGTATGTATGAGAGGGTGAAAATAGGTTGCTCAGTTACACTAGGTGGCTCAACAATCAGGCATTCAAAGCATTTACAACTTGCCAAGAAACCATAAAAAGTTGTCATGATGTGATCGCTGCATATCAACTTCATATCCAACAACTCATAGGACAAGTGGTACAACTGAACGACACTATAATTCAACAAAATAATCAAATTATTTTAATGCAGGACATTATCCATGACATTGCTATCTCATATGAGGAGGCAAAGGCACAATTGGATGACTTGGGAAAGATCAACAGCAAGCTAACACAGGAGCGCAAACAAAAAAAGAAGCCAATCAATGAGTTAATTGTGAATAGTGGCCAGTGGAAGCAATGTATCAAAGCATGTAAGGTAGCTCAGAAAGAGAACCTAGGTGAGGGTGAGGTTGGATCATGTATTAGTAGATTGTTGAAGGCAAGTACATTGGAAAACGCTTTGAGCAATCCTAAGTTTAAGGCTGTGAAGAAAAATGTGATTGAGTGCACATTAAAAGATGTATCAAATGACTTCTCACCTGTGGATGCACAATCTATTTGTGACAGGGCTGATATTAGCACAACAACTTACTCAAAGATATTCAAAGGTGTGAAGGTTGGGTTTGGTGGTCATGTGCTGAAGAGAAATAGAATTGTGCCTCTTCCTCAAACTTCAAACTCAATAGAGGCCTAACTGCAACTTAATACAAAGGTTTAGTAGTTGATAGGAGATCGCATGCATGTTCAATGTGTGGAAACACTAAAGGTTGGGACCAAAAATGCATATGAGGTGAAGTTCACCGAACTCAACAATTACCATTTAGATTTGCACAAGGTGCAGTCGGCAATGGTAATGGAGTACAATATGTCTATTAAGAAATGTAATGGTAAATTGCAGTTTGTTACAAAATTAGATGAAAGTGAGATCATCAAAGGAGTAAATCTTGAAAGAGTTAGTGTAACTCTGATGAATAGAGCTTTACAATTCGACAAGAACAACCAATGGAACTTTAGTGCTCAATTCGAGTGCCATGTGTGGTGCCTCACTGCATTTGAAGTTCCTAAGGAAACATTTGAGGTGTTGCAGCTATTCTTTATGCACACAAGTACTCCAAGCATCATCAATCCTTAGGAACATGGTGAGATGCTCTCAATTGAAGGGTATGGTCAATACTTGGTAGAATGGCATCTTGTAAGAGACTTGAAAACTTTAAAATGCATGTGTGGAATCTCCAATGGTGCAAATACAAAGAATCCATGTGTAACAACTCCAAAAGGATAATTCATTTTTAATAAAATAAAAGCAAAAATTTTTAATCCTTTCCTTCTCCCCCAGCCGATGTCGCACTGGAGGGGAGGGAGGGAAGCCATGATCAAGTAGCACGCTGGGGCTCATGTGGAGCCTTAGCCATGCGTGCTGCCGCGTAGGGGAGGGAGGAACCTCTCCCTCCCCCCTATTTAAATCACTGGGGGACAGAGGTTGAAGGGGAACAAAAAACGGAGTGCTGCCGCCGGCTGATTTTGCCAGGAGAGAACTTCGCTATAGACGCTGTGCCGCTTGAGGGAGAGGGGAGGACTGACGTAGTGCTATAGAAGGAGGAGGGGCTGCCACTATCAGTGTTGCTGCTACTGTTGCAAGAGGGGAGAGGAGGCGCTGAGTATCGCCAGGCCATCATCATCACAGTCCGCGCCCACTTCGTTAGCAGGACCATCAAATTCCATTTGTCTTTTTTCTCCCTGCCCACGTGTGGAAGCTACTAGAAGCTTCTAAAGGGCTAGATAAGCCCCCTCTCCCCCCAAAAAGAGTTCAGACCTTAAAGGTCTTATCACCCCCCTCCCTCGTGTTTTAACCCCCTTAAACCCCCCTTTTCCCTTGGACTTTGGGATTACTTCCCACCCCCCCTGTGTTTTATCCCTTAAGCCTTTCCCTTGGGCTTAAACCCCCTCCCCCTGGTGTCTTAAAACCCTCCCTAGGGCCCCTTCCTGTGGCCTCTTAAAACCACTCCCCCCGTGTTTAATTTCCCTTAGCCCCTTCCTATGGGTTTTTTAGGATTACTCTCTCCTCCCTCTGAGTTTGTCTTTAAAGGCCCTTAGGCCTTTTCCCTCATTCCGAAAGGTATAGCCTTTAAAGGCTACTTTTTTCCCTTAGAAGTTTCTCCCTTAGGATTCTATAAGGCCATTTTCCCCAAGAAAAATTATCCTTAGCCCTTTCCTTTCCCTGTGCAAAATACCCTTGGGGCTTTGTTTTTTTTTTCCCCCACTCGTAAAAGGAAAGAGAGTGTTGAGGGTCATTTAACACCTCCCTTTACCACTCAAAAACCCTCGTAAGGGATTCCACACCTTTTATTCCCCGTTCGTGCGAGTCCTTATAAAGGCCATTAAGCCGTCCCCATGGCTTAATGAGTCTTAGTCGTGAAAGATTCTGAAACACCCCTTTTGAATTCCCGACTCCAAGTAGGAAGCCTTCCAAAACTGTTTTCGATGGATGGTGCAAGTTATTGCAAAAGAGAGCCACGGTGAAATATCAAAGGGGAGTTGTAAAGCTGCTTCCACGGCGGAAATGCCTCCTAAGAAAGTCCGGGGCACAGCCGCGGGAGGGTCGTCTCCCAGCATCCACGTGGATATCTCACCCCAAACCCAGGTTTTCCTTCCTAATTTTTATTTGGTATTGTTGTAATTCAATCACACAAGATTAATTGTTAGAAATAGGATATATCTTTTGTCCTAAATGCTCACAACGAAGGAACTTAGTCATCAATACTTTTAAATGAAACATGCAAATTAAAGAAAGAATAAACACATTTCTAGCAAATAGCTTTATGCATTGAAATGAATTATAAAGTAGATTAATTGTCCATTAATATAGTATACTTATTTTAAGCCTAGATGTATAAACTCCATATCGCACTCTTAACCCATATCCTCTTCGCAATGAATCATCATGGAAAGTGCAAAGCATGAAATGATTCTTACAATGCATAAATCTAAGAAATTGTCATTTCTCAGCTGCATAAATTATCAAGGAAAAGATTGCTTGTTTAGCATGAATTTTGTTCGCAAAGTTATAGCAGGATTAGTTGGAATGAACCTAACCTATGCCTGACCTCAAATCGATAAGTTAGGGTTGAAAAATCAAGTTACGCGTAGACAACGAGTTGTGGAACTGATCTCAAAATTATCTTCTAAATATTAAACAAATTGGCATAAATCTAAAACACCTAAACCGCGGAGTACTCGTTTGGAATGAGTTAAATTCCAAGAAACGCCTATATCTTAAATACTTGCCCACATTCACTGAATGTAGGGATAGTGAAATGTAATCATAAAGTGAGCTAGGGTTTGTCCCTAAGAATCTTACAAGATGGAACTTGGAAAACCTAGGTCTAACGATGTTAGACTAATGTAATCAGGAACAGATTGTTTCGGGACTCCATTCAATGCGACACTTGTGCAACAAGTGTGGAGTCATATGATCTTGTGATTGGATCACAAGGGAATGGCCAAATTCTCGTAACGAGGATGGCAAGTCCTTACGCAAGTTATCTTGCAAGAGGATGAGTAATCATCCCAATTTAGTATCTTTCTTGAGTAAAGGAGATTGATTGGAAGCTAATGACCAGTCGATAAACTGAAATAACTGATGAACTTAAGGATTGATCAAGTCGAGTTAATAGGGTATGCCCTAACCCACGATATAGGGGATCTTGCCAAGTTGCAAGTCATCCCTGATCTAGTGCTAGATGCATTCGAAAGGAAGGATTCATTCCTTAGCAGTTTTCCAACAAAAAAACGACAAATGGAAATGTTTTGTGCTTGCTACAGTTTTTAGAGCACTGTTTGGCTTTGTTTGATCAATGAACTAAAAGATAAATGGATATCTATACTTCAAGTTGAAGTCCTGAAGGGAGAGGCAGCTTCAGTTACCCCCGACTGCCTGCTTGACCCTAACCAAGGGGGTTGTTAACTGCGTCGGGCATGTGGACTGAACCCACCGTGAGAGGTCTCTCCGTTGAGCACTACTTGGAGCAGGAGGACGCTGGGGTCCCAGAGGGGGCTCTGGCCATAAATCCCTCGCCTTCCGAGCCCTGCACAAGAGGCTAACGTGACTGAGGATTGGATCTCGAGGGCCGCATACTAGTCTATGGGCGGAAACTTGGATTGGTAATCCCTATGGATTGCTAGATAGCCTTTGGGCGGATTGTGGACAAGCCTACGGGTTAGACTCTTTGTATTTCAAAGATAAATATAATAACCTGTTAATAAGGAACTTGTCTGATATTGTTTTTTTAATGTCAACTAATAAGATTACGTGAAGGAACCAGTGCCTAACGGGTTAATTAAAGAAGCTGGTTGTTACATGTCCAACTAATGTGTTAGATGATTAAATAACTAAAACAACCCGAGTAAAGTGCGGAGGATGGGCCATAGGTCCATCCTACGGATGGGTGGTTCCGGTTGGCTGGGAACGTTTCTCAAATCATGATGGACAGCAGGAAGATTGTCAAAGAACACGAACAACAAAAGCGTTGACCTAGAGTTATGATTAAACCCGATTTACGCTATTTTAGGGGAACGGAATGGGACTATGCCTTATGGCAAAGAGGTTGAGCTTTGCATCCCTCTCATTTCCCATTCTCCTTGAACCAAGTGCAGTGTGAATCTGCTTCGGACCTAGCGTTTTTGCGTAAAGTAGTTCGCTTGGGTTCGACGCTAGTTGCCGTTAGGAAATGACCAATAAGGAAAACCCTAATTCAGGTCGATTCTAAGTGGGAACGGCCGGAATACTTCCGCTACGTGGCAGACGCGGAAAGCCCTAGATCGCAAACCCCGTAACATTCCATGGGAGTGCCGGGCGGAGCTTTCTAGACATCCTTTCTGATGGACTACTAAGACGTGTCGTGAAGATACAAGTGGACACGTTACACCATGCCTATATTGCTTGACAGAGAGGGTGGAAGGAAAGGATGGAAAGAAGAACTGGCAAAAGGTGACAAGTGTTACACCAACGTGCAATAGAGAAGATCCCACTTGAAAGCCCATCTTCAACATTCCATTGGATCGTATTCACATTTGTTCATTGCATGCTTTTGTTAGAATCATGGAGAAACTTGTATATAAATACATTTTCTTTGCTTATAAGATGCAATTAGAAAAAGAACCCATTGGAACGTATAGGAATGTGAAGTGAGTGCTATCAAAAATTGGCTACACAAGCATCAAGTGACAATTGAAAAAGATGAGAAGAGATCAAGAAAATCTTGTAACTTGCCAAAAAAGCCTTGCTTTGGAGGAGCAAAGGCTAGGAGGTTTCTCTCAGCACCCATCAATGAGGAAGAGGATGTCATGGTTCGTAGGCCGCAAGACTACCATGGGTGGAAAAAGTTACATTTTGTAGTTCCTGACCGAAGTAATGGAGGAAAAACAAAGTTGACCAAAGCTAAGGTTTGGATAAGTATTAAGAAATTGGCTCCCTTACTTCACAAGATGGTGTTTAACAATTAAGATAAGCAAGAATTTATCAATGTTTGCATAGCTTCTACGAAAACATGGTGGAAGCATGGAAAAAAAGCCATATCACACATTACATGGTGCGTACTAAGTTAATATTTTAAAATTGTATGAATTGTATAAACTGTTGAGCATAGTTTTACTCATGTGTAATATATGTCTTTGTAGCATATCCTTCAGGCACATGGGCCATACTTTGCAGAAAAGGGAAGCATTGGAATTTGGTCCACACAAGGGATGGAAATTTCACATTGGATAGTGCATGGTGCATACCAAAGAAAAACCGATCATGGTGGAGGGGTAAATGGTAGCAATCCAATGATCCAATTGCTATCTTGGTGGTATAGGATTATAGTAGCGGATGAAGCGAAACACTCGCAAAAGAGAGAAAATGAAAGTGCTGATGAATCGGCTGCAAACATGATGGAATCACGTCGTATCACTAAAAGAGTACGTTATGAAGCCTCAAGTGCCAAAGAAAACCATGCTAAGTGGCTAGAAACAAGGTTTCGACAAGGTAATAAATGGGTTCGAAGAGAGCTAACATGGTAAGATGAACAATGTGTTCAGTGTGAATGCAATTCATCGTTTAAGAGAGAAAGAAAGAGTGTGCATCTATGTGAATGAGTCTTATAGTTTAGGATTATCTAAAAGAGGGTTTCACTTTCTATCTTATTCATTGAGTTCTCACATCTCTTGTGCATGAAATATGGCTAGGTCTAAGGTAGTTACGAATAAGCTTCCGCTCAGAGCCCCATATTGTGTTCAGCCCCTTCGAGCATCTACTAGCTCAAATACACCCCCTTCTCAACCTAACCCAAGTTCCTCAAGCTGCCCTCACAAGGTTTCTCCTTAGCATCTCCAGAATGAACGCAAGTAGAAGCAAGGTACAATGGCCTTGAGAGAAATTAGGAGGTATCAACGCTATTTTGATCTCATCATTCTGAAGGTGAGCTTCTCGAGACTTGTTTGTGAGATTGTGCAAGACACCGCAGAGAAAGTAGGAGGTAGTTTTTGGCACAAGGTTAGGATAGATCTGATTTCTTCACAAAAGAATGTCTTCATGCTCTACAGTGTGCTATAGAGGCCTTTTCAATTGACTTGATGACTGATACTCAGCATCGTGCAATACATGCGAAGCACATCACTATAACTCCCAAGGACTTCCAACTTGTAAGAAATCTTCAAGCAGTGAAGGATGCATTCATTCCAATGGAATGAACACAGTTTTTAATGTTATCTTTTTTGACATAGTGTTATTCTCGTGCATTGGACATATGACTATGTCCCAATGCAAAACTATTGTATGCGCCCTTAAAATATGAAATAATTTTTTACTCATGTCCTTCGCTCTCAACTTTGACTGTGCATCTTCACTATATTTTCAATTCTTACTTACAGTTTTTGTTAGCATTTTCAATTTCAATAGGAAAAACATGCAAAAATTTTCCATTTCTTGTTGCAGACTTTACTCTTGATGCCTCTGTATAGTCTATGTGGTGTGAAGTTTCTAAGGTCCAATAGTCACGAGATTGATTTCTCAATTATCCATCCATCCATAATTTTGGTGTGTGATCATTTTTAAAATACTAAACTGTATTGGAATGTGACAAAACTTCACACGCGCGCTCATTAGGTGGCCAAGAGCCCTTTTTAAAAGCCACTTTTAAAATGCCAGACTTCGGACCAGGGGTCTGCAGGCTTTTCTTTTTAATAAAGGGCTCTTGGCCACCTAACGAGCGCGCGTGTAAAGTTTCATCGCATTTCGATAAAATGTTATGGATTTACGATCACACAATGGATAGTGCATATGAAGCTGCATTAACCTGGTTTTGGGATTTAAATGGGTTTAAAGTTCATTTTTCTTCTTATTTTCACATTTTTCTTTCTTTGCTTCCTCCATTCTCACACCCCCAACCTCTGTCTCTTCTCCATCTTGCCCTCCTTGAGCTTGCATGGCATGCACCAAGCAAGCACGTCACTGTTTCGGCCTCAGCAAGACCTCACACCAAAGGCCTGCCACCTGGAGCACAAGGTGGAGCCTCCTCTAGTACAGCAACAGGTGCTCCCCATAGAGCACAAGGACCACCACAGAAAAAGAGGAAATGGAAACCAAGCACCGTTGCCCTTTGAGAGATAAGGAGAATCCAATGCACACATGAGCTTCTCATCTTGAAAAGTTCTTTTTATAAGGTTGTTCGGGAAGTCATGCAAGACTTGGAGCTAAAAGGATGGAACGGGATGGTCCACCAGTAGGTAGGTCGACTGTTGCAGCTATGGAGGCCCTATAGAGGGGTTTCTCATCGACTTGTTTTATGATACACAACTTGCAACTATCCATGCAAATTGTGTCACAATCACAGATAAAGACATAAACTTTATCATTTGGCTTCGACACGGCAAGGGGACTTCTCCATAAGTTATGAGATTAATGACACAAGGTTTTGTAATGAGTGTTATAGCACCATAGCATCTTAGAATATCAAAAAATTTTGTATACTCTACCATATTGAAAAAAAATTCTATATATACATAATATCTCATGCAATGTGTACTAATTCAAATAATTGAGTAAAGCTATTTTGTTTTGTTTCTTGAAACACACAACTCTTAATTTTTGTTTAACGTACGAATGCATCGAAAGTAGTAATATGTATGGATACGAGTTATGTTATTGCTTATGCACAATCGCAAGTGTAGTACTACGAATTGAATTATATTAACATATGCGAATGCGTCATTCACGTACCAAACATTATCGTCACACTTACACAATCGCAAGTGCAGTACTACGCGTTGAATTATGTTAACGTATGTGAATGTGTCATTCACGTACTACACATTATCGTCACACTTACACCAACCACACATTCATTCAATAAATATTTATTTATAGAGAAAAAGTAAAATATATTATATTCATCAAGAAAAATACATGCAATGGCTAATAGTGATGGTAGATACAAAAAGTCGATAGCCAACAAGAACTCTCAATTGTTCCTTGACTTTTTCATCACTGGAGAGGAGGGCCCAGCTTTCGATGAAAATATAAGTTCCTTCTTTGCTTCAAAATAATATGCCCCCCCTTCAGCTATTTCTCCAGGAGAAGAGGATCTGACACTTTAGCAAGGTCACCTAATGTGGCAAGCACACACATTGCTCCACCATGTGTTTGTTCAAACAAGTAAAGAAGCTTTGACTATTTGATTAGCACCACCTTCCCCAAGCTAGATGTCACAGGTATCGCTCAAAAAGGTACCTCGAATTTTCATGATTATTTCTTGCCCTCATGGTGAGCACTTCTTATGGAAGATCACCAAGTCTACAACAAGGTTTCCAATAATGTACTCCTTTAAAGCCAAATCCTTCCGTTTATCTGCATGCCAAGCTCCTCCTTGCCTTGATGCAAACTCATCTATATACAGTATATCCTGAATGACAAAGTCAAATCAAATAATATATTTAGTGACTAATCTAGAGTTATCAAAAAGTGATAAAACCTGATGGTAGGGTGTGTCGGGTCCCTTGGAGTCCAGGGGCCCAGAAAGTGGCCCCAAACACCAGACTTCGGATAGGCCAGCTGGCTGCAAGTATCATTTTTGGCCAAGATTTCACCGATGGACTCCGGGGGACTCAACACACCCTACTATCAATTTTCATCGCATAAAAATATATGGTAGTTAGAAATCTCACCTTCTCCAGATCATCTTGTATCTTAATTTCTTCGTGTGTCAGCAAGGCACCTCTTTTGGGCAGAGGGATCTACAAACTCCTTGGTAGGAAGCTGGGGCCTTGGTCCGAACAAATCATGTTTTAGTGCTTCAAATTCGGTATCTGGCACAAGGTAATCTTCTTCAATTGAGGCAATATGCTCTTGTCCTGCTATGATGGCACTCACTATATCTAAGCTTGTGCCATCATATCTTCCAATCTTTGCCATCGTTGGATGCACATCCATGTAATCATAATCGATCAGGTCTTCTATCAAATCCCTGACTAGGATGGAAAACAACTCTTCTTCCTTCATTTCCAAGTATTGCAGCACATCTAATAGAAGTAAGTATTGTACACCATATACTTCAATGGGCATCAAGGAGGCAAGGTTGGGTTTGTCGACTTATGGGGGCTAATCTGAAGAAGATGGAACCATGTGAGACAACCCTTACTCTGCCCCACCACCTGATGTTCCTCTTCAATATTTATGAGCTCTTCAATATTTATGAGCTCTTCAATTGGTTCTTATCCCATGTATGTGATAGAAACAACCTATGGAGTTGTATCTTCATCTCTCTCCTCCTCTAAGGATGTATCCAATGCAATGAGATAAATTGCCAATGCACAATCACATTCCACGAGATCCAAAGGTGATGTACCTAGTGCACTATCCATGGGAACAGTGCATACTCTGTGTGAAGGATGCACGTGGACCAAACATCTATACACCACTTTTTTGGTGATTCTTTCCTGCCTGAAATACCATGAGTTATTCCAGGGGTACCCAAGTCATGTCGAATCCCTCGATGGAGTATGTGCAGGTAGCAATGGTGCTCACAACATCTTCCAAAACCTGAAGGGGGGGATCTAGTAATGAGAGCATACTTTCAAGGTTGAAGTTCTTAGAGAAAACTTGAAATATCTCGTCACCCTAGCTAGCAACGATAGTCTCATGGATCCACTCATCAAAGTGTGTGCGAGCATCCATCGTAGCAGGTAGGAGGGATGTGGTGGATATAAAGAGATGAAGAGAGAAAGTGTGAAGTGAAACAATGAAACAAGAACTAAACTAGTTCTACCTTAAAAATCTTAAGTTTTAAACCATTAAGGGCTATTTGCATATGATATTTAGTTATGGATTTACTTATGTCTTTATAAAGTTTACATTTATATGTAAATCTGTTGATGTGGAAAGTGTATAACAAGTGTATGATTTTGCATAAATACCATAATTTTTAAATATTGCAAGTTTGCAAGCGACAATATTCTATTGGCAAAAAAATCAAAAAATTTATAGATGTTGGATATTACAACTTGTGGTGTTGGGATTTATAGGGAGACTCTACAATTTCTAAAATATGTGAAGCCACACACTTTCCACTGGTAATAGTATCCTCACCTTGACTTTAAATTTTCCTACCATCTAGTTTAAAATAGAAGCTAACATGTGGATTATGCATTAACATTGTAATTTCCTGGCATATTATACTCAAGGGCCAATCATCCTCCATTTGCAACACTTAGGGCTCGTGGCCCTAGCAAATGACAGTAACATCCACAGCTGCACTTTTATGCATGTCGTGATCAAGGCACAAGCATTTACCCTTGAGCATCCTCCATCTACGATACTTGAAAACTAGGCATAAAGTCTGTCATGTGACAAAGTACCTATAATTGGAAAGGAAAGTTAGCTGATTCATCCCAAAGTAAGATAATAGTCAACTAAGAGAGAAAAAATTTACTTGAAAGCCATGTCCCTTGTTTGACTTGACACTCCACTATGTCAGGACTATGAATCATTTTTTATGTCCAAGTTTTGCCTAGAATCCTTGTTACATAATCCTCTAATGCACTGTTTATGATGTGCGTGCTTTTGGTACGTCTCAAACCCTTACATTCCTTGAACATGTGTGCAAAAATTGCAATTGGTATGAACCAACTAGATGTACATTCTTTGAGCTGGTTCTTGGCTTCATAGAATTCAATATGTCTACTGAAATTTTTATGCTATACATGTGCAAAATGTTGCTACTACATAATGGCCCTTCTATACTATTGAGATTTGATATGTGCATAGACTCAAGGGTTCCATATTCTTGACCCCCCTTGGACAATATGTACTTGGAGTCATAGAAAAAAACAAGGTCCTCTATGAGCTGCTTAGTTATATGCCCCTCAAAGAGTAATCTACCAATTTTGAGCTAGTAACACTTAAAAGAACCTATGAAACTCTCAACATTTTGCCACTCATAGCAATCTAAAGGGTATACTTCTGTAAATACGAGACAAGCTGTTACATAGATATCATGAAATTTCTCATTCTCAATGAGTTGCAAATACTTACTCTATGCAATGTTTCGTTGAAAGGGCACAGTGGGCGCAATATGTATTTGTTTTTGCATGAATACATGTGGTACAAACGCCTCTATTATAAGGTGAGAATCAACATTCTTTTGTCTGAGAGCTAAAGTTTTACCCTTCCAGTGCTTTGATACATCTGCAATTGGAGATGCTTTCACCCTGAAAGCTCCCTTCATACTTGGACGCATATGTACCCAAGACGAGCAATGATGCATATCAGTGATCCAATTCCCTTCTTCATCTTTTCTGTTACGTACTTCTATTGAGAGAATGCTTGTTCTTCTCTCAAGCATTCTACCTACGTATTAGATGTAAAGAACTATGTATTAACCCATAAATAATAAGCATTTTAAGTCTATCTAGTAATCACCAAAATGCCATACAAATCAACATGGCATTAAGAGATGTTTACACTTTTGTAAAGAGACACAAACATTGATATCAAAATGCATATAGATATGTACATTGATACAAAGTATAGATTCAATTTCAAGGCATCACTTAAATCATACCATTTACATGAAATATAATGAAAAGAATAGCACAAGAATACTCAAAGAATTTTACCAAAATAAATTTTATTATAATGAATAGGAGTCTGATTTGGCTCAATACATTGTATGAAATATGGGTATTATAGAGTAGTTGTTACAAGGATAGCAACCACATGGCATGCAAATCTTAATAACCACATTGGATTGACACCTAAGATATTCCAAAACTCAACACATTGTGTGTTATATGGATGATATGATACAAGAGTTTTATGGATCATTGCCAATTGGCATGGAGATCTAAATGGACACATAGGACCAATAAATCAGAGGATTTTTGAACCATCGACTTCCAGCAAATCCCTATCATCCAGCACAAAGGAATCACTCTCTGTAATATTTTTGCTAAAGATATATTATGAAGCCATGAGAATTCCTGAGCAAAAGACAAAGCTGGCATTGGGTCACGAACGGTGCGAATTTAAAACACAATGTATCAAAATCTCCATTTGTAGATCCGAAACTATGGTTTATTGTAACCGCATATTTCCATGTGGACCTCCTCTTGGGAGGAGGTCAAGAGGAAATTGAGAGAATTTATGGGAATTTTTTTTAAAAAAATCTTTTTATTCCTCCCCAGCCGAAGGTTGTGCTGGAGGAGGGAGAGTAAAGCACGGGCACGTAAGCTTGTGAAGGAGGTCATGGATGAGCGAATGTGGTTGATTCAACATCACGCTGGATGCCAAGGAGGAAGGTGAATGCCATGCAAATGGCGCGTGGAGGGAGGGAGGTACCTCTCCCTCTCCCTATAAAACCCTTCACCATGGGAGTTGGAAGGTGGGAGCCATGAGCTGTGAGGTCGCCAGTTTCAAGGAGAAATCAGACGACGCCAGGATTAAACGAGAGAGGGGGTGGAGTCGATGCTAAACGCCGTCTGCCAAAAGGGACGGAGAGCTTGATGACCTCACACACCCACACGGCCGCCGCCTGAAATTGCTGATTGAGGGAGGAACGCTGCCGAGACCCATCACGGCCACCAAATTGGCCCTGCCCGCCAGCAAGCCGTTCGTCAAAACATGCTCTTTCTCCTCCACGTGTTATAAACCCACTTACAAAAGCTTCCAGGAAGCTTCTTGGAAGCATCTAAGGGGATGGATCTAAGCCCCCCTTCCTATATCATTTATTTCTTTCCCCCCTCCCGGTTTTAATCCTTTTTAAGGGCCTTTCACCCCCCTCGTGTCCCCATTTATTTCTTCCCCCCCTCCTGATTTTATCTTCTTAAGGGCCTTTCACCCCCTTGTGTTGCCCTTCATCTTCCCCCCCCCCCCCCCCCCCGGGTTTTAAAACCCCTAAGGCCTTTTACACTCCCGTGTCCTATAATCCCTCCTTAATTTCCCCTTCCTATACCTTTCACTCCCGTGATCAAAAATCTCACAAGGCCCCCTTCTTATGCCTTTGGAACCACACACACACACCCCGTGTTTTAAGCCCCCTCATCCCATGGGTGTTGGAACCCCCGTAATGTAAACCTTTCTTCCCCCGTATTTAACCCTTAAGCCCTTTCTTTTGGGCTTGTTACTTTCCCTCCCGTGTGTAAAACCCTATAGGGCCTTTTCCTTGGGCTTTTTAAGCCTTTCCCTCCCAAAAGAATTAAGGCCTTAAAAGTCTTATTACCCCCTCCTTGTGGTTAATCCCTTAAACAATTCCTTGCCTTTCCAAAATACCCTTGGGACTTGGTTTCTCCCCTACTCGAAAAATAGAAGAAGAGTATTGACGTGCAAGGGAGCGACGGTGGAATTCCGAAAAGGAGTGTAAGGCTGCTTTCACGTTTGAAGGACTACAACTGTGATGCCTCCTAAGAAAGTCCAAGGAGTAGCTGCGGGAGGGTCATCTCCCGGTATCCATGTGGATATCTCACCCCAAACCCAAGTTTTTCCTTCTTAATTTTATATCGGTTTTAATTCAATTGTGCAAGATGAATTGTTAGGGATAAGATATATTTTGTCCTAGTTATTCACGACGAAGGAATTTAGTTTAAAATAAATAAAGCATAAATATAGTTTTCTTCAAATAGCATTATGCATTGAAACGAATTATGAGCAAGATTATATACCACTAAAGTAGTATACTTCGGTTAAGTCTAGAAGGTATAAAACTACATCTTGCACTATTAACCCCTATTCCTTTTTACAACAAATCATCATGGAAAGTGCAAATCATGAAAGGATTCTTGCAATGCTTAAACTCTAGGAAGTTATCATTGCTAACTACATAACTTAGCAAGGGAAAGATTGCTTATTTAGCATGAGTTTGTTTGCAAAGAAAAGGGAAGATTAGTTGGATTTAACCTAACCTCAAATCGATGAAGTATAAGATTGAAAAGTCAATTGACACGTAGATAACAAATCATACGGAAGTAATCTTGAAATTACCTTCTAGAGTTAACCAAATTAAAATGCTATGAAATATTTGTTGGGAATGAATTAAAATTCCAAGAAACGTCTATACCTTAAATACTTGTCTACATTCCCTGAATATAGGGCCAGTAAACTGTAACCGAAAAAAAAGAACTAGGGTTTGTCCTTGAGTTTCTTAAAAGAAAATAATAAAGCTAGGAAACCCTAGGTCTGACAAACCTCAGCTTAAAGAAACTAAAAATGGATTGTTTCATAACTCCATTATCGCATAGTACGATGCAGGACTTGCGCGGCAAGTACGAAGTCATATGGTCTTGTGATCGATTCATAAGAAGAAAGGCTAAATTCCCGCAACAAGGATGGCGGATCCTTACGCAAGTTATCTTGTAAGAGGATATATACTTTGATATCCTTCTAAGTAAGGAATGTTAAAAACCGGAAACTGAAGTATCCAATGAACTTTAGGGTTTGACCAAGTTGGGTTAATAGGGTACGCCCTAACCCAAAATATAAGGAATCTTGACAAGTTGCAAGACACCCTGGATCGAGTGCTAGATGCATTCGAAAGGAAAGATTCCTTCCTTAGCAATTTGCCATCAACAAAATCGATCAATGGAAATGTTTCTGCTTGCTAGAGATTTTAGAGCACTATTTGACTTGTTTGACCAATGAATTACAAAATAAATAAGTATCTATACTTCAAGTTGAAGGCTTGAAGGGAGTGGCAGCTTCAGTTACCCCCGACTGCCTGCCTGACCCTAACCAAGGGGGTTGTTGACGGCGCCGGGAACGTGGACCGAACCCGCCACGAGAGGTCTCTCCGTTGAGCGCTACTTGGAGCAGGAGGACGCTTGGGTGCCAGAGGAGGCTCTGGCCGTAAATCCCTCGCCTTCTGGGTCCTACACAAGAGGCTAACGTGACTCGGGATTGGATCTCGATGCCCGCATACTAGTCTACAGGCAGAAACTTGGAATAGTGATCCCTGTGGATTGCTCGATAGCCTTCGGACAGATTGTACTGGATAAGCCTATGGGTAGAACTTTTGTATTTCAAAGATAAATATGATGCTCTGTTAATAAAGAACTTTTCTGAGATTGTTTTTCTATGTCAAGTGATAAGATTACGTGAAGGAACCAGTGCTTAACGGATTAATTAAAGAAGCTGATTGTTACATGTCCAACTAATGTGTTAGATAATCACATAACTAAAACAAATCGAGGAAAGTGCAGAGGATGGGCCATGGGTCTGTCCTACGGTTGGGTGGTCCCAGTTGGCTGGGAACTTTTCTCAAATCTAGAAGAACAGTGGGATGATCGTCAAAGGACAGAACAACGAAAGCGTTGACCTAGAGTTATGTCTTACCCGATTTGCGTTGTTTTAGGGGAAAGGAATGGGACTATGCCTTATGGTAGAGAGGTTGAGCTTTGCATCCCTCTCATTTCCCATTCCCCTCGAGCCAAGTGCAGCGTGAATCCGCTTCGAACCTGGCGTTTCTGCGTAAAGTAGTTCGCTTGGGTCCGACGCTAGTTGCTGATAGGAAATGACCAATCAGGAAAACCCTAATTCAGGTCGATCCTAAGTGGGAACGGACGGAATACTTCCGCTACGTGGCAGACACGAAAAGCCCTAGATCACAAATCCCGTAACATTCCATGGGAGGGTCGGGCGGAGCTTTCTAGACATCCTTTCCGATGGACTACTAAGATGTGTCTTGGATGATACTAGTGGACACGTTACACTCTCCACATCAAAATAGTCAATCGAGAATTATGTGCTTCACCTAAAGCTTGTACAATACCTGCATGTACAAAAAAATACCTGCATGAATCCCTTTTAACAAAAATACTTGCATGAATCTTATCTCGATTCCTCTAAGGAGGAGAGAATGTAATATTTCTGCTAAAGATATATTACGAAGCCATGAGAATTCTTGGGCAAAAGACAAAGCTGGCATTGGGTCACGGACGGTGTGAATTTAAAACACGATGTATCATAATCTCCATTTGTAGATCCGAAACTATGGTTTATTGTAACCGCATATTTCTGTGTGGACCTCCTCTTAGGAGGAGGTCAAGAGGAAATTGAGAGAATTTATGGGATTTTTTTTTCTTTTAATCTTTTTATTCCTCCCCAGCCGAAGGTTGTGCTGAAGGAGGGAGAGTAAAGCACAGGCACGTAAGCTTGCAAAGGAGGCCATGGATGAGCGAATGTGGCTGATTCAGCATCACGCTAGATGCCAAGGAGGAAGGTGAATGCCATGCAAATGGCGCGTGGAGGGAGGGAGGTACCTCTCCCTCTCCCTATAAAACCCTTCACCATGGGAGCTGAAAGGTGGGAGCCATGAGGCGTGAGGCCGCCAGCTTCAGGGAGAAATTAGACGCCACCAGGATTAAACGAGAGAGGGGGTGGAGTCGATGCTAAACGCCGTCTACCAAAAGGGAGGGAGAGCTCGACGACCTCACACACCCACACGGCCGCCACCTGAAATTGCTGGTTGAGGGAGGAACGCCGCTGAGACCCTTCACGGCCACCAAATTGGCCCTACCCACGAGCAAGCCGTCGTCAAAACATCCTCTTTCTCCTCCATGTGTTATAAACCCACTTACAGAAGCTTTGAGGAAGCTTCTTGGAAGCTTCTAAGGGGAGGGATCTAAGCCCCCCTTCCTATACCATTTATTTCTTTCCCCCCCCTCCCCGTTTTAATCCTTTTTAAGGGCCCTTCACCCCCCTAGTGTCCCCATTTATTTCTTTCCCCCCCCCCCCCTCCCGGTTTTATCTTCTTAAGGGCATTTCACCCCCTTGTGTTGCCCTTCATCTTCCCCCCCTGGGTTTTAAAACCCCTAAGGCCTTTTACACTCCCATGTCCTAAAATCCCTCCTTAATTTCCCCTTCATATACCTTTCACTCCCGTGCCCAAAAATCTCACAAGGCCCCCTTCTTATGCCTTTGGAACCACACACACACACCCTGTGGTTTAAGCCCCCTCATCCCATGGGTGTTGGAACCCCCATAATGTAAACCATTCTTCCCCCGTATTTAACCCTTAAGCCCTTTCTTTTGGGCTTGTTACTTTCCCCCCCGTGTGTAAAACCCTATAGCGCCTTTTCCTTGGGCTTTGTAAGCCTTTCCCTCCCAAAAGAATTAAGGCCTTAAAAGTCTTATTACCCCCTCCTCGTGGATAATCCCTTCAAGGATTCCTTGCCTTTCCAAAATACCCTTGGGACTTGGTTTCTCCCCTACTCGAAAAATAGAAGAAGAGTATTGGCGTGCAAGGGAGCGACGGTGGAATTCCGAAAAGGAGTGTAAAGCTACTTCCATGTTCGAAGGATTACAACTGCGATGCCTCCTAAGAAAGTCCAAGGAGTAGCTGCGGGAGGGTCATCTCCCAGTATCCATGTGGATATCTCACCCCAAACCCAGGTTTTTTCTTCTTAATTTTATATCGGTTTTAATTCAATTGTGCAAGATGAATTGTTAGGGATAAGATATATTTTGTCCTAGTTATTCACGACGAAGGAATTTAGTTTAAAATAAATAAAGTATAAACATAGTTTTCTTCAAATAGCATTATGCATTGAAACGAATTATGAGCAAGATTATTTACCCACTAAAGTAGTATACTTCGGTTAAGTCTAGAAGGTATAAAACTGCATCTTGCACTATTAACCCCTATTCCTTTTTACAACAAATCATCATGGAAAGTGCAAATCATGAAAGGATTCTTACGATGCTTAAACTCTAGGAAGTTATCATTGCTAACTACATAACTTAGCAAGGGAAAGATTTCTTATTTAGCATGAGTTTGTTTGCAAAGAAAAGGGAAGATTAGTTGGATTTAACCTAACCTCAAATCGATGAAGTATAAGATTGAAAAGTCAATTGACACGTAGATAACAAATCATACGGAAGTAATCTTGAAATTACCTTCTAGAGTTAACCAAATTAAAATGCTGCGAAATATTCGTTGGGAATGAATTAAAATTCCAAGAAATGTCTATACCTTAAATACTTGTCTACATTCCCTGAATATAGGGTCAGTAAACTGTAACCGAAAAAAAAGAACTAGGGTTTGTCCTTGAGTTTCTTAAAAGAAAATAATAAAGCTAGGAAACCCTCGGTCTGACAAACTGAAAATGGATTGTTTCGTAACTCCATTATCGCATAGTATGATGCAGGACTTGCGCGGCAAGTACGAAGTCATATGGTCTTGTGATCGATTCACAAGAAGAAAGGCTAAATTCCCGCAACAAGGATGGCGGATCCTTACGCAAGTTATCTTGCAAGAGGATGTATACTTTGATATCCTTCTAACTAAGGAAGGTTAAAAACCGAAAATTGAAGTATCCAATGAACTTTAGGGTTTGACCAAGTTGGGTTAATAGGGTATGCCCTAACCCAGAATATAAGGGATCTTGCCAAGTTGCAAGACACCCTGGATCGAGTGCTAGATGCATTTGAAAGGAGAGATTCCTTCCTTAGCAGTTTGCCATCAACAAAATCGATCAATGGAAATGTTTGTACTTGCTAGAGATTTTAGAGCACTGTTTGACTTGTTTGACCAATGAATTACAAAATAAATAAGTATCTATAGTTCAGGTTGAAGGCCTGAAGGGAGTGGCAGCTTCAATTACCCCCGACTGCCTGCTTGACCCTAACCAAGGGGGTTGTTGATGACCGTGCCAGGAACGTGGACTGAACCCGCTGCGAGAGGTCTCTCCATTGAGCGCTACTTGGAGCAGGAGGACCCTTGGGTGCCAGGGGGGCTCTGGCCGTAAATCCCTCGCCTTCTGGGTCCTGCACAAGAGGCTAATGACTCGGGATTGGATCTCAAGGCCCACATACTAGTCTATGGGAGGAAACTTGGAATAATGATCCCTGTGGATTGCTGGATAGCGTTCGGGCAGATTGTGGATAAGACTACAGGCAGAACTTTTGTATTTGAAAGATAAATATGATGATCTGTTAATAAAGAACTTGTCTGAGATTGTTTTTCTATGTCAAGTGATAAGATTACATAAAGGAACCAGTGCTAACGGGTTAATTAAAGAAGCTGATTGTTACATGTCCAACTAATGTGTTAGATAATTACATAACTAAAACAAGCCGAGGAAAGTGCGGAGGATGGGCCATGGGTCCGTCCTACGGTTGGGTGGTCCCGGTTGGCCGAGATCTTTTCTCAAATCTCGAAGAACAGCGGGATGATCGTCAAAGGACACGAACAACGAAAGCGTTGACCTAGAGTTATGTCTTACTTGATTTACGCTGTTTTAGGGGAACGGAATGGGACTATGCCTTATGACAGAGAGATTGAGCTTTGCATCCCTCTCATTTCCCATTCTCCTTGAACCAAGTGCAGCGTGAATCCGTTTCGGACCTAACGTTTCTGGGTAAAGTAGTTCGCTTGGGTCCGACTCTAGTTGCTGATAGGAAATGACCAATCAGGAAAACCCTAAGTCAGGTCGATCCTAAGTGGAAACGGCCAAAATACTTCTGCTACATGGCAGACACAAAAAGTCCTAGATCGCAAATCCCGGAACATTCCATGGGAGTGCCGGGCGGAGCTTTCTAGACATCCTTTCCGATGGACTGCTAAGACGTGTCTTGGATGATACTAGTGGACACGTTATACTCTCCACATCAAAATAGTCGATCGAGAATTATGTGCTTCACCTAAAGCTTGTACAATACCTGCATGTATAAAAAAATACCTGCATGAATCCCTTTTAACAAAAATACTTGCATGAATCCCTTTTAACAAAAAATATCTAGATAATTGTATGAATAGAAGCAATATAAACATGGCCAATTCACCTATAAGTTGTTCTGCTGAAGATAAGATTGAATCGTTGTTCTGATCAAAACCCATTGCAAATGATGGACATAAGAAAATATCAATCCCATCAAACATAAAAGTCACTAAACAAATGGATAAATTTTGGCACCACAAAATATGGCAGATTTACCCGTAAATTGAGCTACAGAATCTTTGCTCTACCTTGTGTTAAGTGTTGCAACAACAATTGATCCTTAAGTTAGAACTAGCATCAAACCCTATTGTAAAGATAGTAGAAAAGGGATAATGTAGAGAGGAAGAAAGAGAGAGTGTGTGAGTACACGTTAGAAAGAAAGAAATGAGCACCTATCCAATCTTGCCCAAATTGATCTCTGCAAAAGATAATAGAAAGAGTTAGTATTTACATGAAGATATACTAAAAAAACAATAGAAAAGAGGAAACACAAAGAGAGAAAGAGAGAGGGAGAGAGAGATGAGCACTTATGCAATGTCACCAAAAATTATCTCTGTAATAAAACAATAACAAGTGTTAGAACTAACATTATGTTGTATTGAAAAGATATCAGCAAAAAAAAAACCAAACAAAGAGAGAGAGAGAGAGAGAGAGAGAGATGAGCACCTTTGTCTCCTACCCAAAACAACCTCTATAATAAAATAACAATAACAGTAAAAAATGGCATCAAACCCTACTTAAAAAATAGCAAACAAAAGAAAATGCAAAGAGAGATGGGCACCTGTGTTTTGCCCAAAATTTGGACCCACATGGAGAAGAAAGTGCAGAGGTAAGCAGAATACTCAAAACCCTAATTACTCTCAGTAGGGAGCTTCAATGGAGATGAAAATTCATGAGTATAGAGAAGAGAGAGAAAGTAGTCTGTTGCTCAACTTTTGGGTTAAATTGATTTCGTGAGAGGGAAAAAAACCGAAATGGAAAATTATCCAAAAAAAGGGGAGGAAATACGAGGTGAGAGAAACTCAAATTTTGTGTACTATTTATTCTCCCTTTTATTAAATCCCCCACTAACCCTTCTTTTAATAGAAAACCCAAGATTTGGAGATATAAGATTCACCCTCCATGGATGTCAACATCTAGCCTTTCTATTGGACAATCCAAAAGGCCCACATCTTAAAATATATTATTTCTAAGACCCCATTTTTGAGTTCATTTTTTTCCTAATATCTGCTTCCTTTGCGCGCGGGTCATAACATGCAACGTGATGAGCGTGGCCTCCCCATCGAGTTTTTTGAATCCAAGAGTCCCAATAGAACCAAGGGTACAATTTCTGAATTAGAGAATGGCTTCTATCTAGGGAAATTAGCAAAGAGGTAGGTGATTCCATACTCAGTACATTCGAGATTGGCCGTATAGGCCTTGTAGAGTTCCTCATTGCGTATTCCATTGATAAACATGGTGGACATCACTCTCTCAATGGGATTTTCGTTAGTTGGGATTCTGTTATAGAGACTCCAAACGTGAGTAACACTGCCCTTGATGTCCTCTTTGTCCCTCTGCTTGACATTCATCAGTCACACTATAAGATTATCTGAGTATCCTACATCCAAGAATCTCTTGATGAAGAGACTCTTGAGGTTATTGAAATTGTTGCGCTCCATAGCATCTAAGCTTATGTACCACATCCTACCCTTATCATCCAAGCATAGGCTAAAAGCTTACGAGCACTGAGCGAGATCGGTGAGGCCTACTCAAAGAATTGCTCTATAAAACTATACGGTTCATTGCTCGACTGTTGCTCAAATTGCTCTACAAAATTATACAAGTCGTTGCTCAGTTGTTGGTACTTGTCTAGTTGTTTCACTATTGAAGGGATTTTCATTTGGCTTTTGGAGCCCTAGGTAAATCCTAATCCTACAAGCAATGATGTTGCTAGTGCTATTGCACTTTGTTTTGTTGATGTGTTGTCTATTAGTCGCTTTGTAAGAAACTCTCTCAGTGTTAAATTTTCCCTAGCACTCTTTCCCTCTCGGCGTTCGGTCCTATTTGATTTTTATTTACTAGGAGGACTTTTGCATTTCTATGTCCTGTTGCAATCTTCTAGTCTATTGCTGCTGGCTGTATGCCTTTATGCTTTGCAAAGCTTTGCGTTCCAGCTTTCTTTCCTCCTAAAGGTCCGCTATGATGTCTTCTGATGGTATTCATTTATCATTTGCTGGATTCTGAACGATTCGGAAATCCCCCAGGTTGAGCTCTTCATTTCCACTTTTTGTACTAGTTTTTGTCATATTTGCAGTCTCTAGTTGATGAGATTGATCAAGTTAAGCAGTGTCGCACTCCCAATGGTGTCAATCCTTCTATATATGCATCTCTCACTTGGGCCTACCAATTGGGGTTCTTGATCACCCATCTAGGTTTGAGGGTCATCTCCTATTGGTAGGTTCGTTCTGTTTATTAAGTCTGAGTGTGTTTCTTCTTATTTATGGACAATCCTCAAACCTTTTTCACTCAATGTATGCATGATGCTCTTTTCCGTGCATTGTGTGAAATTAGGCTTTTAGTTTTTTTCAAGTGCACTTTCAGTGTTGAACACAATGTGGGTGCAAACACAAGATGATAAATGCAACTTTCGCACTCCGCTCTACATTCTTGACCGAATAGGGCTTTGGGCTTGGTCACTAGCCGCTCTCACTAGTCTCTAGGGTCTATGCTACGTTATTCAGCTTGGACAAGGTCAATTGAAGTTTGCAAGTCAGCTTATGGCTCTAAGATGGGGCTAAAAGCTGAGGTGACTATCAGCGGTCATGTCTAGGCATCCAGTGTGATTTCTAAGGTCAATTACGTCTCTAAGGCTTTTCGAGTCTTCCCTTGTTGCAGGAGGTGTTTTGCTTTGTCCGAGATGCGCTAAATCTATTAGTTCTCTCCTATCAAATTTTTTGTCAGGCTAGGGTGATGAGAACACTCTTGATCATCAGGATATTCATGTTTACAGCCGAGGTAGTCGATGTGTTGCTATTTCAAACTTGCATAGAGCATAAATGCCAATGCTATATGTCATTTTTCCTATGGAAGATGATGATTGGCATGTAAAGGTTCCCTATAATAATGTGAGTATTCCTGTTAACATATATGAATCATCCAATAAAAATTGTGTTACCCAAATGCAATTTTATGCATTTTGTCTTCAAGTGCACGAACATACTGAGGTGTGCATATTGCATGGTAGTCGACTATTGCAACAATTTATTGCTGATGCTTATTGTAGTATAGAGCACTACAGGTTAACTTGATGTTGCCTAAATTAGTCAGTGTTGCAATTGGAGATCTAGAAAGGCTTGGCAAACATGGTGGGGGCAAACGATAATGGGCCAATGCAGATTGTTGGTGCCTCTATTGGCAAGAGGATAATTTTACCGTCATCGTTCATGGGTGGGCCAAGGTACATGTATCAAGTATATCATGATGCCATGGCTATATTGCGATGCAATGGAAAACGTGACCTTTTTATAACAATGACATGCAATTCAAGTGGTTGGAGATAACTAATGCTTTGTTCCCTGTATAGAGTGCTTATGACTGTCCAGATTTGTTTGCTCGCATGTTTCATAAAAAACATGTTGATTTAATGTACACATTGTTGCAGAAGGACCTCTTTGGAAAGATTGCAAGCTATATTACTATGATTGAATTCCAAAAGAGGGGGGCTACCACATTCTCATACTTTGAAAATTTTAGAGTGGTCTTTTAAACCTTCTGAAGCATGTCACTTCGATAGACTGGTTTGTGTTGAGTTGCCAGATAGAGTTAAGTTTCCAGCCTTATTTGAGACAATTTCAAAATGCAACATTCATGGCCCTTGCCGAGAATTGAATCCTAAGAGTCCTTGCAAGGAAAAGAGTAGATGTACTAAAGGCTACCCGAGTGAAAATTAGTGGGCATGACAATGATTGATAGTTATGGCTATCCCATTTATCGAAGATGAGACGATGGAAACTATGTAATCATAAATGGTAATGTTATTGATGATCAATGGGTTGTTCCATATAATCCTTACTTGAGTAAAAAATACAATGTACACATAAATGTGGAGGTGTACTCGATGGTAGTGGCTATTAAGTATCTATATAAGTATGTGTACAAGGGGCATGACACCGTGCAACTGTCAGAGTTTTTGTTGGGGTTGATTGAACACGGATTGATGGCAATGTTTAGGAGGTGGACAAGATTCAAAGTTATTTGGATGCACGATACGTTTCTGCCTCTTAGGTATGTTGGTGGATCTATGATTATACATTGCATGATGAAAAGCTTGATATACAACATTCGTAGGTGCACTTACTTAGTGAGAATTATGTGGTGTTTCGAGATACAGATAGTATATTAAATGTTGTGTAGAATGAAGACCTCCAAAAAACTACTCGTAGTGAATGGTTTGTATGCAATCGCATTCATCTAGAGGCTAGGACTATTCACCATCAATACTTTCTACTGTATTGGATGTGGAATGCAAGACATAAGATGTGGACTAAGAGGAAGCGTGGAAATCTATGTGGTCGAATGTATTTTGTGGTGCCTACCTGTGGTGAGCTCTACTATTTGACGATGCTTTTAACATAGTGTCGGGGATCTACTTTTTTTGCAGATTTTCATATTGTTGATAAAGTGATCCATGATACTTTTACGAATTTTTGCATTGCAAGGGGTATGTTGGAGAGTGATAATGAGTATGTTGTGTGCTTGGAAGAACCTACCTCTGTGCAAATCGATGCTCAGCTCCATACTTTATTTGTTACAATTTTGGTCTTTTGTGAGCCAGCTCGGCCTGGCCATCTACGGGAAAGATTTTTTGTGCCAATGGTAGAGGATATAATGTATAAATTGCAACTACATCACATGCATGCCTCTCTTGGTGTTCTACGCCATGAGGCATCTAGCATGGCTTTATTGCATTTGTAAGACCTTTTATGCCATATAGGGTGAAGAATCTCGGATTTTTATGGGTTTCCCAAGCCTCATCAACCAAACCCTCAATTGCATGCTAGCCCCCTTTTGCAAGATGAATATGCATACAACACATCGGAACAATGTAGGGTTTCTGAATCCATGGAGGGGATGTTGAATGAGGGATGACGAATTGCCTTTAGTGCAATTATGGATCCGATTGACACAAATATTGGTGATATATTGTTTTTGGATGTTATTGGAGGATCTAGGAAGACTCACTATAAATGTTTGCTTGCAAAGGTGCGTAGTGGTATTGTATAGCACTAGCAACAGCATCATGTGGCATTGCTGCCTTACTTCTACCAGGTGGTCGTACAGCTCACTCACGATTTAAAATCCTGGTAAGTAGAATTAAATCATTGATCCACATGTAACATTCATGTTCAAAGTGACCTTGGATAATTATTGAGACAGTTGAGCCTTATTTTGTGGGATGAGGCTCCTATGACCTATCGATATGCCTTTCAAGCAATTGATAGAACTTTGAGAGACGTTGTGAGTTGTAACAAGCTATTTGGTGGAAAGGTTTTTTTTATTAAAGAGGATTTTAGGAAGGTATTTCCAGTTGTGTGTAAAGGGAACACATGAGGATATTGTTAATGTTGCATTGTGTTACTCTGATTTATGGCATTACATAAGGATACTAAGGCTATTTGGGAATATGTGAGTGTTAATGGTAGTGTAGTGAATAATGGGTTCATTTGTTAGATTCAAGGAATCGAGGATGGAGTGGGTATTACTGAAAACTGTGATAAGTTGTATGTTCTACTTGGCATGGTGTTGAAAGAGCAGTCTATCGAAACCTTGATTAGTAGTGTCTACAATGACGTGTCCAATGTGGGTGACTATGCATCGTATTTTAGTGAACGGGCTATACTTGCTCCACAGAATACACAAGTGGCTACTTTGAATTATCATGCATTGCAACTGATGCCAGAGGAGGTTACGCAATATTATAGTGCAGATTCGATTGCATGTTGCATGTGTAGTACGAGTGATGATATCATAAGAAGGATGCTTGCAAGACTCATTGAGCGTTTATATGATGATGTTAATATTGACATCAAGCTCCCGGTTTTTATTGAAGTTGTACATTGTGGATACATGTAATGTTTTTGGGTGCATATGTATGAGTTTGACCATAAGAAGAGGTTTCAATGCTCTCATACTAATAAGATACCGAGGCATTGGTTTAAGTATGGGTTTAAGGATTTGGGTTGTTTTGTGATGTTGCATCAACGTTTGTCAATACCCTATTGAATGGTTCACAAATGTTCAACCAGGTAATATTATTATTAAAATGAAATAGTTTTTGTTAGTTGTTAATTCACATACTTATATTGTGATTTTTATTCCAATGTAGGTGCTAAAGAGAGAGGTAAGACTATCGCATCACCCATGCGATTACCAATAGAAACTATGGGATCATTCTCTACTTTGCCTTCGCATGTTTTGCAAAAAGATGAAGGTTTTGCTAATGATTCCTCGAAGAAGAGGAAGCTTTGTTTCTATTAGGCATCATGGAGACATTATCTTTCTTTGTTGGCAATAGCCATTTGCCTGTGGTGCTTGGAAACAGTCGGGTGTCTTAAAGGTAGGGTGTCTTATACTTTCCCATCATGTCATGATCGGTGGAAAGAGGCCAGAGATATTAGAGACTGGCTCTACTTTACCTGTGAATTTCTTGCTTGGAGATAAGAACGATTCCTTAAAAAAGGAGAGAGCTTCCTTTTGAGTAGGTCTCTTATAGAAATTCTTTTTTTGGTGTTTGGTATTTATTTCAATTATGACCCATTTTAATAAAGCATTCTTCTTACGGTAATGTATAGGTGAGGTTATATGTATGTCTGACATTCTCTATTTTATTTGTTTGTGTGTGTGTGTGTGTGTGTGTGTGCGTGAATAAGGAGATGAGAGAAAATAAAATAAAACAAAAGGCAAAGATGAAGAGAGGGAGAAAGAGGGTTTATGGAGAGAACTAGGGGAAAGAGAGAGTGAGTAAGTGAGAGAAATAAAACAACTCTTAGAGAAATTATGTTTGTGGTGTTTGGTCTTTGCTTCAATTATGACTCATTTCAATATAACATTGTTGTTTCTAAATATTGTTGCGCGAAGCAAGCATGTGATTCCTTACATACATGTAAAGAGGAAAGTTTGAAAGTATAGTGCATGGAAGAGATTGTTATTATGTCTAGTGTTCTTCATTGCGAAATGATAAACTATTTTTAGTTTCAAATACATATATTGGAGAGGAAAAAGAGGCAAAAAGAGAGAAATAAATTATTAAACGAGGTTACTATGCGATAGAGCTTCACTTGCCGCAAAGCGACCTAACGTTCCATGTGCGCGAAACACTGGTGAATATAATTTAAGCAAGTTAGATAGGAACACTTGCAAGAGAATTGCTCTTTGTTTATCTTGGTACCCTTCCCTTGTCTTTCCTCCGCCAAGGGCCACCGACCCACTCGAGGGGAAGGATACGAGTCCGTGGCCGAAGGGTTGTGTACTATTTTCCATGGCGGGGCCGAAGAGGAGACGTGAAAAGAGAGAAGCACAGCAGGGGTCATTCCCGACTTTGTTACGATGCGAGGACTCCTTGCACACCAGCTTTCTTCGACAAGAGTCGCTAGCAAACGTATTCCCTACCCAGCAATACTAAGGAAAACAGCCTCGTGAGGTTTGCGTTCTAGACCAGGAAGTAAAAGATGCTTCTATGGGGCACCATGAATAGCATGGTTTTTCAAATCTTTTGGCAACATTGGAGAATTGCTAATGCTACCTTCCGAACGTGACATGTTTGTATGAATGTATTGTGTGTATGTGCTGATAAAGAAGCTAAGATAGAAAATTTCTTAAACATTTATCTCCTATGTATATTAACGAAAGGTTTAGGTTTAGAGCTCTCCCATGTGTTTACCCAGCCTCCCTGCCCAACAAAAAAGGAAAATAAAAACTCTGCATGTCACCGATGACTCTCTCTCTCTCTCTCTCTCTCTCTCTCTCTCTCTCTCTCTCTACTAATAAACAAGTTAAGATAGAAATAATCATAAACATTTATCTATATTAATGAAGGGAACACATGATAGCAATTTGAAATAATAATAATTGTTTTATTGACATAAAAAGAGGCACTATTTATCCCATACTTCTTAGGAGGAGGGGTATGAGGATTGGGACATATGAGAATATATGAGAGAGAGAGAGAGAGAGAGAGAGAGAGAGAGAGAGAGAAGTACAATTGATTGGCATAGAATAAAGCACTCTTAAATTACATCTTGGATTTCAATGTTCCATAGCTCTTGTTGTGTTTTTCAAATGTAAGTGCTTTAACAAAAGAAGATTATTGGACATGCTATTGTAAAGCATCCCATATATTTAGTTGAAGAAGGCTTAGCATCATAATGAGCTTTCATCAAACCTGAATTGGGAGCACTCAAAAAAGTGCCTTAAAAGAAATGGTACTATTTGACATTAGTCCCTACAAAATGCACTTTATTGTACATATTGCTAATGAGGTAGCTAAGGGTGCCTACAATGCACACCTTAGTCAAGGGGTCTTAATGAGTGACTATCAACCATAGAAAAATGCACATCATGTACCAAAAGTAGTTATTATTGTCAACACAACCACCATTTTCATGAACTCCATAGGCCAAGTCTATGTTTGAGAGAGAGAGAGAGAGAGAGAGAATAATGAGAAATATAGGAAATAAGTGTTGTACATTGGTGCAAGAGAAGTCACTCTTAATGTGAGTTATGATTTGTGATTAGTTTTCAAAAAGTCAAGATTTGACTGTAAAATGGGTACTAAGCATGCCATAGTAAATCATCTCATACTCTTCTGTTATAAAGTCAAATAAAAGCTCCCTTGGAGTACCTTAAGACAAAACTTGTATAAAATAGATTGCTTTTGATTGGCCCCCACTAAGCTTATTATACATAGTGCTCGTCAAGTCGCTAATGGTTCCCACATTGAACATCTAAGTTAAGTGGTCTCAACCTTAAGACAAACTTGTACCACATAGACTAAGTGTGCATTGAACCCTTAGGCTAGAAATTCGATTGCCAATACCTAAGTCAAGGGATCTCAACCACACTAAAAGTCATATATGGTGTCTCAATCCACAATCATTCCTCTCACCACCATTCTACTATTACCACACAAGGTCGATTCTAGTTTTTTTGTTTGTGTGTGTGTGTGTGTGTGTGTGTGTGTGTGTGTGTGTGTGTGTGTGTGTGTGTGTGTGTGTGTGTGTGAAGGGTTGCCATGGGGGTCAGTGATGGGAGAATTATTAGAATATCCAATTTCTTATTTTTACTTCATGGTTATATTTTAATTTGGTGATGGTAGCCATTAGCATTGTCAATTTCCACTACTTGCTTGCTTGCATGGTTTAGCCAGTCAAGGGTGGACTCTATTGATTGGCTAGGTTGGATCAATGTTTTGAAAAACTTTGATATAAAACATTTAGTCAAGGGTGGACTCTATCGATTGGCCAGGTTGGATCAATGGTTTGAAAAACTTTGATATAAAGCATTTAGTATTTAACTTTGACATAAAATTAGTTTAAGATAATAAAAACACTTTATTATTTAGAATGTTACTAACATGTTGTTCACATGCATTTATATTTTAATATCTATTGAATGAATTGTACAACAAAATGATGTATTTTTTAATTTAATTAAAATATAGTGGTATTTTAATCTTTAAATGTTAATTTAAATAATTTAATATGTATATATCTCTCTATAATTTTAATTAAAATAACTTAGGTAGGAAAATTTTATATTTAAGTTAGACATTGAATATTTAACTTAGATTTTATTCTATGTTTAAGTGAGAAATATTTGATATCTAAGGTATATTAGGAACTTTATTATGGTTGTTGGAGTTTCCATATTTCTAAGTTAGAAACATTATATTAATGTTTTATTTTAATTTTTATTTAAAATAAATATATTGTGGTTGTTGGAGATTCCATTTTGAGTTTTCCAAATTAATGATGAGTCGGTGATGGCAATCATTGCTATTGATTGTCGCTACTCGCTACTAGCATGGCTCAACGAGTCCAAGTGGACTCTATTAGTTGGAAGGACTATTCAAAATACTTTGAGATGTGAACATTTAATACTTTGTATATAACTTTGGGATAAACACATGTTTTAAGATAAAAAATAGTTTAATTCATTGGCACGTTATTCGATTATTCGAAATGCTTTGAGATATGAAGGTTTAATAGCTTGAGTGAAAAATAGTTTAACTCATTTGCACATTATTAACACATTATTATTTAGGATGTTATTAACATGTTGCAATTAAGCATGTTATTAGCATGTGTTTCTATTATGGCATGTGTTGGATGAATTATATAAGTTAAAAAAACTTTGTGTGATAATAACCATGTGTCAAACACACTGATGTCTCATTATGTGTATACATGTACATTAGATATAAGTGCCCATTTAGAAGATAGATAAGTATAGATGTCTAGATAAGGATGCATGTAGATAGAGATAGTACACGTGTGTGTGTGTGTGTGTGTGTGTGTGTGTGTGTGTGTGTGTGTGTGTGTGTGTGTGTGTGTGTGTGTGTGTGTGTGTGTGTGTGTGTGTTAGTTACCTACTATAGTAAATTGTAAAACCCCCGACCCCCACCCATTTCATAACTTAGGTTCCACTTGAAAATGAATGTGTATATACATATATATGTATGCATCTATGTGTAATGCCCCCATTACTCCCCATATACAATAATAAACAATGTGTATACACATTCTACTTAAATAAAACAATGAATAACAATGTCATTTCTTGAAATAAGTTAATTTATGTGGAAAATAATGTGAAAAGTGTTTTCATTGATGGAATGTGAAAAATTCTCACATTCGCATATTTGCGCATTATTAAACAAACTATTTCTTGGTTGTTGAAACTACTATGGCAAACCAATCCATGATTGCACACCTTTCTCTCATTGTGGCAAAGCTAAACTTTGGTAGAGATAGTGGTGTCAAAACAAAGGAGTGTAGAAGCTTCCCAAACTTGGAAAAAATATAAAGAAGCTATGAAAGGCTGATAACTTTCCCCATCCTTCAAGTCAATCAAATTAAATGAATTCTATATAAAGATATTACTCCAAGTTCATGAGTCTTTGCAAGTATGCACTGCCAATGACCCCAACATAGTTGATTGCAAGGTTCTTCCAAGGATTGAATCTACCCTTGGACACATGCCTTGAATTAATGAGGTTAGTGACTCTTTAAGATACCCTGTTGTGAGCAAAGCTCATAGCCAATGAAATTGCTCGAAAAGGCCAAAGGAATGACTGCGTGAACAACAACTATGGAAGGAATTATCCAAACCATGGTAATGCTCAAGGAAATGCAAGGGACAAAACCATCACCTAAGGACCAAATAGGCAAGGTAGTAGGCAATGCTACCAATGTAGAAGGACTAGACATTGAGGGGGCAACTATCAAAAGAGTTCAAAATCCAAACCCAAACTAGCCTATTGGGAGAGACCCAGGGAATGGAAACAATAACCAAGGCCATAGATGTGAAAAAGCCAAGTAAATATCATGATAGAGCAACCCAAGGTGCACCTTAGATGAAGAAATGGAAAGAGGATCCATACATGCTACCATTGAGAAGAAAGGAGTTGATTGCCAATGTTTTGTAATCCAACCTTCAAATACTTACAATTATACATTACCCAAAAAGTTGATTGATTGTGGTAGTACTCATTCCTTTCTTGCACCAAAAATACTTAAGAGATTTCATCTAGATTTTTAGGGTAAAGGTGCTTGTGCCTACACCGCCCGTGTATTCACTACACTGACAGTTGCCGCACACCTATGTGGCGAGCACCTATCACTATTACTTCATTTTTTATTATTTTAGGGACTAATGAATAAGGGAAGGCCAGTCACACATTTTTTATTGTTGAGTTTCTACATCTTGAGTTTCTCTCTTGCTCTCTTGCTATGTTCACCATAGCTCAAACCTTCATTTCTTCCATTTGCTTGTCCTCTCACTCGATTTTTCCCTTCAATTGTATCAATTCCTTGATCAAGGAGCTTCTTTAGCTTGGCTTTAGCTTGGTTTGAATACCTACAATAGTTCACGTTAGGGGGACAGCCATGGCTTCTTCCACTCAAGGTAAACTTTAACACTTCTACTTGCTCCCAGCTTATCCAACCCTACTTAGAGAACCTCCTCTTGAAGATCTATTGAGCCTTACTTGAGCTTCCATTGTGGTCTTTTGTTGCTGTTGTACCCCTAGTACAACAAGTGCAATCTGTGCTGATTGGACAACCCCTCTATATATTGATTGAAATTAATAGTGGTAGTTCCATTGCTTCAACCGATCATTCAAGCAATCAGTGGTCCCAGGCATTGTGCCTATTGTTCTTAGATGTTGTTTAGGCACTTCATTTGATGTATTGGCATATGCCATTGATGCTCTACACTCGAATATGCTCCTAAAAGTTTTTGAGCTTTGACTTTGCAATAGGGCCAAAAATGCTTCAAAAAATGCACTTTCGTTAATCAGGGGATTAAGAAAAGGGCCAAAGAGAGTTTGCCACATGTGCAACAATATGGTATTCTTGTCTCCTCCTTTTTGGAGATATAATAGAGTCCACTTCATGATTCTCTCCTCTCTTTTAGCCAAAATCTCCAAAGTCTGACATGTTTTGGTAGTCCTGAAATCCTTATTTACTTATAAAATCCAACAAAGGATATTATAAAGATGTTATGAAGTTAATAATGAATTTTTTAAAAGTCAAGAGCTTTTAGACCCTAATATATTTTCATTAGTCTTCTTGATATTCCTTTTTAGTTCATTTTCCTTTCTCGGTGAGCTTCTCTGTGAATTCAATCTAAATATGGCATCCAGAAGAAGGCACCCTTCTTGTTTAGTAAACTCTTGCACCGTCTATAGTCAAGGCTCTCACAAGGTGAAAATACGAAAATGGGGGGATATAAAACATCACTGAAAGGGATGTATCATTGCTTTCAAAATTAGGCATGAAGGGTGGTTTGTCAAAGTGCAACATGTTTACATGATCGAGGATATGCATTTATCTCCAAATGAATGTTTTTGCCAACACACATATTCTAAGTCTTAAGTTGATAACATATGTGATATTTTTTTCATTTAAGCAAGTACTAATATCGAATTCTTGGTTATAGATATATTTCTGTCTCAACACTTAGTGAATGGCAATCTATGGAGAGCTTGAATGAAACTTTCAATGAGATCCATAAGGCGTTTGTAGACATTATCTATGCTAATGAGACCATTGGCTCTTTTAGTGAGAGAAGGGTTTTTATATATTATGCATAATATGTGGTTTCCTCTAGAGAATGTACATATGGACATATCTCATTTGTCATTGCCAAGTCTCTCATCTCTAAATTGGGAGATTCCTGATAAGGCAACGATGCATAGTTTTAAAGTCAAAATATGTCAAGATATTCAAAAGTCCATGACAGTTGGAAGGATCTCAAGACGAATATGCCTATCATGGTTTACACCCTTTTATATCTTTGTGGCCTACTTCAAAATAACAAATTTACAAAGGACAAAGGTACCTTGTCTAAGTAGAAATTTTGCAGAAGTGGAACTAGACAACATTATAGGAAGGCTTTGGAAATCTAGAGAGTATGACCATAAGGGCAATACCATGAGGTGTATTGTATGCCCCCAATCCTTGTCTTTATGTTATAACATCTCACAATAGACTCTTGCTTTGGGCTTCGATTATAGAAGATACAAACTTAAATTAGGCATTTAGATTCCTTTGGATTTTGATACAGATTGCATGACCTTCAAACTTAAGGTGCAAGTTATAGCACACGAAGAATAAAAGAAGGTAAATATCACTTCCAATTGGAGTCTTAAAGATGTAAGTGATACCTTGGAGCTGCTAGACAGTACATCCCCCGAATATAAGTTCAAAGTAAATGGTAAAACAATTGGAAAAAGAGTTGAATGCTCTTTATCTTGTATAACTTGCTTTCCTCCCACAATTGTAAGCTTCGAGACATAAATATGAGAACATTGATTACATTTACATAGGATAAAAATCTTTTCATTGAATCAAGAGTTCCAAAATTGAAGTGAAAATATACAAGGATGCTTCTAGTTTCCATTTGTTAAAGATGCGGGATCTAGAGCATGGCATAGGCGGAAGCTATGGAGGATGGAAGATGAAGATACTACTCATGTTGACATTGACAAAGAAGACAACTGTTACACAAGTGAATTAGGTTTCAAGATTGAGACTTGAACTCATAAACACAATCTTGTGTAGGACTGACAATGACACAGGGACTTGACAGAAAGAGACAAGTACTATTGCATTATCATCATATGAAAGTGATAGTCAAGTACATCATTATATAGGATTGCTTGATAGCACACTACATCACTATGCCTATGGGATCTGTCTCTCTTCCTAGAATGAACTGCATCTTCCTAGCCTAGTTGTTCCATACAAAGGGGCATACATAGGGTGTGATTGGCAGATTCTCAACACCCCTCCTCAATCACAACCTGAAAGTACAAAGTGTGTAGAGGCTTTAGTGAGATCAGCACGGGCATACCACAAACATGGCAAAACACCAGAGGCTGTTGCAGAAAAGGCTAACTGTGGGTACCATAAACATGGTGGACATCCAGAGGTTGTAACAGGGGCCTCACAAAGTGTACAGAGGCTGTAGTACAAGGCTACATGAGGAGTTTTTACAAGCTTATGAAAGGAACATTAAGGCAGGTACAATGCTTTTAAAACAGAAAATGAGAGACAAGGACCGATAGGCCCTTGTGGTCTTTTTCAGCATATGCTATTTCTTTGTCAGCATAATGGAAAATCTTCTTATCTTTCTTCTCTTCTTCATGATCTTCTTGGTCTGCTCCTTTATTGACTTTGCTTGCAGCATTTTTGAGTTTGCTCTTCTAGTTGTCCCCCTCAAGCAAAGTGGTAGACATGTCTTCAGAATCTTCAAATGGATTCATTGATTTCTCTTTGGTGTAGGTAGCTCCATTTCCTTCTGCAGGTAGAGTAAGAACATCTTCTATGTCATGTAAATAAGCAACACAAGTCATGTTACTCTTCATGAAGTGTATCCACATAGAAATCTTCCTTATTGTCATTGATATGACCAAGAATCAGCTTCAAATCTGAGATAAATCAGTAAGAGTGTTGTACTTAAGTGTATCAAAGGATACAAGAAGAATAGTGTCAAATAACACTTGATAAGTATCAATAGATACTGTTCTTGATGAGCCTGATGTTGATGCTGGATCTTCTTGAACCTTCTTCTTATTGATTTTGATGTTTTGATTTCTTGCTGAAGACTGAGTTTTGGAGTAGATCAGAGTAGCAAAACCTTCAATTGAGTGAGAAGAGTGAGAAGTATGAGTTGGAAGAGGAGCTTGATGTGGTTGTTGCTTGAGCTGCTTGATTTCTTCAACTCTTTCAAATCTTCCAAGCACAAATCTCCCCTCCTTGATGTGATTTGATGAGTAATCCTTGTTAGAATCTTCAGTGTTTAGTCAGATCTGAGTGGCAAGAGCTCTGTTTGAGTCCTAAGGAGAGAGAAACTGATGAATCTCAAAGCTATGGCTGCCTGAGTTTAGGGTTCCTAGATCCGACTATTCTTTTCACTGTAGTAGCACGTAGGAGTAAAATTTTTAAGAGCCCTCTTAGCTGGAGTTGGCCCACTATATGGCCTACTAAAGCCCCATAAAAGCCCCTTCAATGGCTTCCCCTATGCTGAGCTACAGCACGTCGTTTAGGCAGCTACAAAAAACTATGCCAGTTTGGGGAGATCAGCAATGGCAAGCCGTACGGCACACAATGTTGACGTTTTTCATGTTGGGAAGTTGCGCCTAGAAATGTAGAGGATATTCTCATAAGAAAGCGTGAGGAGATAAGGACTGTAGAGGAAGATATGAAGGCTCCAAGTACTGCAGGTCCAGTTTGGCTATGGTAGACACAGGGCAGAGATTGAGAAAATTGTCAATGCTGAGCTCCAAGGTGTTCAATGCTTAGGTGTGAGGTGCCAAGGAGGAGCTTTGGAAGTAGAGGAACATTTTCCCAGAAGGAATTGTAGTGAGATATGACTTGTGGAGAGAGATCCAAGAGCTTCAAGCTGACAGGGTGATGCTGGCTATGGCTGCCATGGAAGCTCAAGTGAAGGTAGAGTTGAGAGATGAAGTCATGGGCTGGAACTGTGGTGACCAGAGTTGAAGAGGAACTGAGAGAGAGTAGAAAAGAGCTAAGCCATGCTCAACTGAGCTCTGATACCATGTTAAAGATGCGGGATCTAGAGCATGGCATGAACGGAAGCTATGGAGGATGGAAGATGAAGATACTACTCATGTTGACATTGACAAAGAAGACAACTGTTACACAAGTGAATTAGGTTTCAAGATTGAGACTTGAACTCATAAACACAATCTTGTGTAGGACTGACAATGACACAGGGACTTGACAGAAAGAGACAAGTACTATTGCATTATCATCATATGAAAGTGATAGTCAAGTACATCATTATATAGGATTGCTTGGTAGCACACTACATCACTATGCCTATGGGATCTGTCTCTCTTCCTAGAATGAACTGCATCTTCCTAGCCTAGTTGTTCCATACAAAGGGGCATACATAGGGTGTGATTGGCAGATTCTCAACACCATTTGCATCTATTTGTCTTCTTTTGTCTTTGTAACTTCTTTGTTGCTTTCTACAAAGATATCAAATCTCCTTACAATGGCTTTTTTCTTTGGTTACTGGAAGAATTTAACTTGGACAGGGGGGCTTTTCTCTTCAGGCTAATGAGGAGATGGATGGGACTCCATAGGAGAAAGTGTTTTCTTTTTTGAGTTTACCTTGCTAGTCTTTCTAGATGACTTGCCCTTGCCCTTACCCTTACTCTTAGTTGAGGATTGTCCAGAAGCTAGTCTTTCTAGATAGGAAACTTGGCAGTTGTAGAAGAGGATTGTCCAGCAAGGTCACAGGGTTGGTTGTCAACAAAATGAAGCTTGCTATGGGTAGGGGGAGAACACACAATGTCTACACTAGATTACTTTGATTGCATGGTAGGAGATTGAGAGAAACTAGGGGTAGGAGGGATCTCAGGAGGGAAAGCTTGAGGATCTAGTGATGGCCTTGGCTCTTCCTCATTATGCTTGTTGTCTATATACACCTTCCTTGCAATTTGCATTGTCCTAGCTATCACCTACTCAAAAATGACAAGTATACAAATCAAAATGACACGTATACAAAGTAGAAACTAAAAACATAGGGTAAGATTGGTGGAAGCAACAATAGATACGGTGTGAAGGGAAAGGAGCGCCAAATCGGACACCATGCATTCACACTATATTTGCAAACAATGACTATCTCGCTCAAAGTATTTCAAGGATACTAACGACAGTGAGACCGCAAAAATGAAGTTGAGTGGCATACTGAAGGTGGTGCCCTTGCGTCATATCTACAAATCCCAAGGCCAATACAACATGAACAGAGAAGAGCGCAATATTGGATAAGATATCCTCGCATCATATCTGCAAATCCCAAGCAGCAAGGCTGATACAGTATGAAGACAAGAGAGCATGATATCAACTAATATGTTATCGTGCTATTCGCAGATTCCCAATTGCAAGGCTAATATGGCAATGAAGGAAGGGTAGATATTATGTGAAAGCAGCGAGGGGCGGGATTACACATGATGTAGTCATGTTGTATCTACATTTGTATACTTGCAAGAACTTCCAACATCAAGATGAACTGTAGATACGGTGTGAATAGAGCAAAGCGCAAGATGGTGGATGACCTATTCGTGTAGTATTATGTAGTGTGGATACGATGTCGTGACGCTGCACGTCTACCACTGCAAACTTGAGGGCGAAGTTTTCTGCCAAAATTTTGGACTCTTTAGTCAGTGTCATTATGAGTTTATTTTTCGTTGTGTATGAGCACATGTAGTTAGGCTAAGCACAAGTTCTTCAATGCAGTCATAATTTTTTGTGGAGAATCGCTACATTTGACACTCTCATTCTTTGTGAAAAATGAGACTTGCTCAAGAAATCTTGTCGTATTGTTAAAAGATATATTCAATTTTGACAAAACTTAATGGGATTATACATACCTTGGACATTAGCCTCTCTTGATATCAAATGAGATATGAAGAGAGAGACTGGTCTTTCTAAAGTTATGAATTTCCACACTACAACAAAAAGGGTTCATAGATGCGCTTGTAGACGCAATATTTGAATTGTGTAAAAAAATGTCGGGTGCGTTTATTAACGCGTCTACAAAATCGCATCTAAAAGTGCGCTTATGGTCAGCGTTACACGCACATTTAGACGCGCCTTTAGACGTGCGTATAAACACGCTACGTAAATATATAATCATATTTTTAAAAAATTGGATATATTCATATTGTGCGTCTATACAAGCGTGTATCTACGCGTCTAAAACCGCGTTTACTCTGAAAGTTTTTTACGAAAATAGATGCGCATTTATCCTGCAATTTAGACGCACTAATAGGCGCGCAAAACAAAGGTATGAAAAAAAAACCAGAGAGCATGTGGCCTGCAAGGCCACATGCTCTCTGGTTTTTTTCCCCCCATCAACATCAAATTGTATGCTTAGGGATAACAGAGAAAGATTATTTTGAAGATTGGATACTGAAAACAAAACAATGTATGTAGCACACGAAATTTCATATATATAGATGAAACGTTTTTACATTATGAGTTCTAGTGCTTGTGACGTCATGGTCACAAGCACTAGCTGAAAGTAATACATATCAAAAATGAAAATTACAAGCCAAGGGGAGGCATGCATGCATGCGGCTCCTCTATATCTCCTCAGAAGAGGCATCATCATCGCTACCACCACTGTTGCCTGTGCCGCTGCCATTGCTGCCACCGCTACTACTAGTCCCCCCTTCGCTATCCTCAACTGCATCAAGGTTTGCCTACACAAAGGATTAATGTATATAAATACCATTACAAACAATAAATTAGAGTTATCTATACTTTTCATGTAAAAAATAAAACATACCTCTTCTAGTGGTGGAATCCTCATGGCGCGATTATATTTCTCCTCCGTGATGAGTCCCTCCTCGTAGAAATGCTACCAAGTGGATGCTCGGTTATGACCTCGATGGTAGCCTACCTCTCTAGGAGTAGGCATCCTACCAACGATATGATACTACAAAACAATTTGAACATACAACGTATTAAAACACACTACATAATGAAGTGAAACAAATTACAAAATTTAATTTAAAAAAAGAAATCAAATAATACTTACAAACTCAGCCTCCCATGGCTCCCTACCACCCGATCCATAATACGACGATCCCATGGTTGCCATCTGGATACGTCGCGCCTTTGCATGCTGGCGACTTGTCATTTTCTCCGCTGCTCTCTTCTTGGCCTCTTTCCACTCCTTGCAGTGGCAATTGGGTGGTTGGCCATATCCAGGGCGCCCCTGCTCTTGTCTCCGTAATGACTCCTTGGTGCGTGTCATAAGGTGAGACCTCTTGTTATGAAGCACGTCTCTCACCTTTGACCATCCCCAATCATCTGAGAATCATGAATTCTCGGGATTAGGGTACATTTTATGTACTGCCCGCAGTACCTCTTGCCACAAACCATTTTTCTGGTGCTTGAAGGGAATCATGCAATCTTTGTATGTGGCATGCACGACACTCCTCAAGTAGGCTATCACTTCCCTCCCCTCAAAGTCATGCAAGATACCACCAACATCAGTGATAGAGTAGTACATTTGTGGAGGCTCACCTCTCTCATTTTCCGGTGAGGGTGATTGAGAGCCACCACCTAGGCAACCCCCACAAAGCCCTCGACCTCCTCGTCCTCCCACACCACTCTCCCTCCTCCCTCGACGTACACTACCCTTTGCCTCACTCGATACACGTGCTTCTGCAGATGCACGTGCTTCTGCAAATGCACGTGCTTCGGCCGATCCATGTACCTCAGCTGATCCCTGTGTAGGCAAAGATGTGATAGGTGTCCCAGACATCACACTAAAAACCTCATCTATAGTGGGAGGGTGACCAAGGTAATTGGTCATCTCCCCCATGAATTGCTCCTTGTTGAATGGGGTGCTGGAGGATCCAGGATTCCACATCTACACAAGAAAAATCATATTACCCTGTGCAGATAAAACATATTACATACAGCGTCTATACCTAAGTCTCTGTGCGCGTCTATACCTGTGTCTCTGTCTGCATCTGTCAGGGCGTCTCTGTGGGCGTCTGTCAGCACGTCTATTTCTGCGTCTACAGCCGCGTCTACACTGTCATCTGGACGCGCTGACAGATGCACACAGTCGCACCATTTCTTCTTAAACTTGCTTAAAAAACAAAGCTAAAAAACCTCCATAGATGACAAGATCCAGCATGTGAAGAGAGAGACAAATAAATAGAGAAACCAAACAAGATTGAGAGAGAGAAGAAGAACTCACCTTCTTTGCTTGTTCCAATGGGTGGCGATGGCTAGGTTGCAAGCTCCTTGTCCTTCTTCTCCCTTCCCTTGGTAAGTTGCTTCAATCTTGTTCTATTCCTTGCTGTTTGGCTCTTCTTCTTTACTCTTTGGCTCTTCTTTCCTCCTGTCCTCTATTTACTCTTATTTTCTTGCCTCATTGTCTTCATGAAGTGATAGATAGACAGGAGTAGTGATGTCGAGCTCGAATTGCAGAAAACACACAAAAAATGCAAGAAAGCACAGGTTTGAAAAGAAATCCACAATTTTTTTAAAATTTTTCTATACTTGCGTGGCGCGTCTGTCAGCGCATGTAATGGCGCATGTATATGCGCAGATAATTCCTGTTACACGCGCTTACAGACGTGCAGGAACAATTTAAGGAATCAATGCATGCATAATTAGGGAATTAATTGACCTATGTGGTGACATATTGCAAATGCACAAGTCAACCTTTGATTTATATATACATCCAATCATCAAGCCCTATCCAATCACATTTGTATAGGGCATGCCCTATCCAATCAATGCATGGATTTAGGGAATCAATTGACCTATGTGGTGACATATATAAGAAAGCTTGAGGATAAGAGATAACACATTGGCAAGTCAATTGGCACATATATATGTACTGACTTACTAGACCATCCCACTTACAATTGCATACTATCCCACTTACGTATCAATAGGTGGATAAAGCACGAATGGTTTTTAGAAAGAGAAAGATAATGCAATGAAGGTGTACATGAAAGAGATAGAGAAAGGCCCATATTATCCATCAATCAATCAAAGATATGTGAGCTATAAGTGCACCTTGACATGATTGGAATAGCTTGCATATGCACAAGCCAACTGATTTACATCAATCTACTCATGCTATGAATTGGCATCCACAATCTTTCCCACTGCATCCACAATCTCAGCCAACTTATCATCAGTAAGACCTCTAACATCATCCTCCATTTGAAATCGGCCTATGGGGAAGGCTTTGTTCCACTAGCTGGCTATTATGTTTTTACATTTATCATTGATCTCCACAATAACAACAGCCTTCAAAATTATACCCAATTTGTGCAATGCCACTTCTTTCCCATCAAGGCTCGAGAATAAGGACAGAACTGTTAAACCTCCGGATATAATTCTTTCAGTGGTGAAAGACTGTACGCAATAGTATTGACCTGAAATGAGTTGCCCAATGCATCATACCGATCTGAAAGGGTAGAGCAGCCTCAAGTGTGGTCACGATCATATCCAAGCACGAGCTCAATCTGATGGGGTTCAAGTGGGGCAGCTTGGCCTGGGCTGACCCAAACCAAGTTCCATATTTTGCATGCCAGGACAATCTCATGTTGAAGATAAGAAGGTATCTTGCTAGCTTTCTTTGTGGGAAGAAAATATTTTTCTGATCAATCCACATATAGTGCCAGGGGCACTCAGCTTCTCTCTCGGATCCCATGGGGGCCAATACTTGTTTGTTTTCTGAAGCACCTCAAAGATTGTCATGGGAGCAGGGGGAAGGATCAACCTTCTTCCATCTACTGGAAGGTTATAAACATAACCACCTTAGCCTAAACCATGCTGAAAAATATCTAGAGTCTGTGAACTCTGGATCTATGCCATTAAAATGCCGTTTGATGGTCTCCCACTCTGAATTGGAAACGTTCTCAACATTTTCAAAATAGAAAAACGGAGGGCCTTCCATCAAACTATTCAATGGTTTTGGCTTGCCTTTAAAAAAGCCAGGAATTCCAAACCCCATGCCCTTTTTGAACTTGAAGGGTGGGATAGAACCTAGATGTGGACGTGATGTTTTTCCATTCATAGATTGAGTCTCGAGCCATAAAACACTTGAGTCTTCACTGGCACTTTTATCCAAGTCTAGAGTAGGAGTAATGCTGATATTTGTTTTAAGGCCCAAGTAAGTGTACCATAGCTTAAGGGCTCTTTCATCTACCCAGTATATTTTGCTAGAGACACCTCGTGAGGGTCCAGCATGTCTAGTTATTTAAACACCTCGTGAGGGTTCAGCATGTCTAGCTTGATCTTTTATCTTTTACGACTAGTGCACATTATTCAATGCACTTTGGTGTGAGGGTAAACATCTTCCAACTCAACCTAAAGATGAAAAGATAAATACCCAAGATTGTGGTGTCCTTGGTCACTTCGAGGATGCCAATGGTACTTCGAGTAATCATTAACTCTATTTTTTTAATTCAATGATTCAATGTGTATATTTCTTAATTCTATGGTTTTTATCATGCACACACGTGCATGCTCAAAAATCAATTTCAGGTGGTTAAATAATTATTAAATTTGGTTTTTTAATTATATGAATTGCAATTTTAGGTGGTTAAATACTTGTGCGTTTGCTGGCGCGTCTATATTAGCATCTATTTGCGCGGATATATAGATGCACAATCCGCGTCTATTTACACGCACGTTTACACGCAGTGATAGACGCTATAATAGACGCGCCCGACTTTGTGCGTCTATGCCTCGTTTCTGTTGTAGTACCACTGCAATCTTGTTGTTGTACTTCATGAAATGAAAGAGTGTCTTATACCCATAGATGAACCTTGGACGATCATCAAACATGATTAACATACACTTTTCTTAAAGTAATTGTGACCACTTCACCACCTTGACCAAAGGAGGAGGTGCTATCAACATTGTATCAATTACATATGTTGTGAAAAATGATCCAAGCGAGGAATCCGAAGATGATTATATTAAAGGTATGTTTCATTGTCTTAAGACAAAAGGACACCTTCGCCATTTTTAAATAAAGAAGATGAAGAAAAAGCACAGAATGATGTTTACATTGACATTAACAAATGATGATTTCATACTAAGAGGAAGAAAAGCGTCGAAGTTTTTTTATGCTTTTTTAGAAGCCATGAGCTTTCGGAATAGCGCCACTGGTAAAAGGAGGAGAGTTGTGTAAACAGATCGGAGCTGGGAGAGGAAAGGAAGCTCACCGGCAGATACTGTTGGGAACGAGGTGACGAAGGCATGGACAAAGCTAAAGTAGCTAGAATCCAATAACTTTGATCGACGGGTGGAAGAAAGAAGAAAAGGCGACGATGACCATCTGATGACGAGCAAAAGAATGGGGAGTCAAAAGGTGGAGAAGAAGATTGACAATTGAAGAAGACGACGTTGAAGGTGATGAAGTGACCATTGCGAGAGTCGGTTGCATAACGTAAGCAAAAGACATGAATGATGAGACGCGGAAGTGGATGTGTCAAAGGAGAAACAAGACGGCAGAAGATTGCTACCTTGGCACCTGCTGGTAAACCTTGGCATGTAAAATATTCCTGTATAGGAATTTCAAAATTCTCTAGTAATCCATGTAGTGAAATTTTACTATATAAACAGACTAGTTAGAACTAATCATATAGTATTTTTTATATATAAGAAAACTAGTTGCAATCATGTAGATAGTTTTAAGAATTACTATTATGGTAAAAAATATAAATTAAAATAATAAAAATAATTAAAAGATGTTATCTTCATTAATAAAGAGGTCAATTCAAGATGCATATATCATCAATACTCAAAGGTTTATTGTGATTTTTTGTGACATGAATTTTCTCTCTATAGAGTAACCAATCCATGAGAGCTTTTCTCATGGCCGGCAATGTTTGCTCATTGCGTCCTCCTAAAAAAGTAGGATCTCTCTTAATAACACCATATGTAGATTTTAACGATGCATATAGCTCATCAATGGATTGGATGTCTAAATGTTTGAGGAGAATGGTTTCTTGGTCTTTCTCTTCAAATGCATTAACAACATGCATTTTAGAAATACAACATAGATTAGTGTGCTACTACATCATAAGTTAATTCGCTACTCTATTGTCTTAATATTTAATAATGTTGAGTTACCGATGAAGTTCTTGATGGCAATTCTATATTAGAAGGATCCACACTTTTTGATGACTCAACATGGTCGAGAGCCTATAGTATAGACAAGAAAATAAAGTTAACAAAATTAAATTATGTCACATTTAGTTTTAAAAAATGCAAAGAAGTACCTTAGATAATTTCTTATTTTTTTCCTTACTCTCCTTTTGTTGTTGCTTGCTTTGCTGCATTTTCTCGCTCATCTTATCACAATAAGTTTGTAATTGGATATAATTTATTAAATGCATATATTAAAATAAAATATCAAGAGATGGCTAAGCATACCTTTCGTACATGAAGACTTTTTCGTGCTACTTCAACCTCCTCAGGATCTTGGATCATATCTTATGGAAGAGAGTGCTCACTACTATATGAACCCTATAATACAAGAAAAATAAAACTTAAAATGGAATATCTTTTAATTTAAAATTATACAAAAATTAAGAATATATGTATATATTCCTCATACTGATGGAATTCCTTGTAGTAGCTCCATAAAACTATGATCTGAGTTTAAATAGTCCTGAAACATAAGTTAAGTGTTAGAGACAATCAAATGGAAAAAGACTACAAACCAAGGTATACTAACCATTTCATTATTTTTTTGGCATTTTTCGGAAGCAGAAATTGAAACAAGAGGTGAACCATCATTGTGAGATTCCAACTAGTACAAGCAAGAAAATTGAAGTCAATATCAAAAACTAAAAACTCCAAAGATTAAAATATTTAAATGAGTGAACGATGTACATACATGTGTTGCACTATTCTCAGAAAAGATACATTATTCTTCCACCATGAGTTGTGGATAATACACCTCGTCACTTGTATCTTAAAATTTTAGAAAAAATATGATGAAAGGTAAATATATCTAAGAAACTTAAAGTGAAATGATTATAATAAAGATAAAGATAATAAAAATTATACAGTAGAAAAAATAAAACTTGAGATGAAAATTACAAATCTTATCGGTTTTTTTGCATATGTACTTGCTCGAAGCTATGATTCTTCTATTAAAAAAACATAGTTGTGCCAATTAGTACCAATTTCTTATGTATATAATCTATGGTGAGAAAATTTTGATAAATAAGTACGCTTACCAAAGATATATCCACCAAAGATGATATTTTCCTCTTGAGTTTCTTTTTGAGATTTTGAGCAACAGAAAGATAGTACAGATATACATCCTCCTTTTTCCAAAGGTAAATAGCACCAAGAAACTCAAGGGGTAAAATTTGATCACAGTTTTGATCTATGATCTCTAAAATTCTATGTTTGTCATCTTTATTATTATGAAACCGCAAATCATTGCCAATCTCATGGCTCTTGACCTAATTATACACTTTTCTATGATTAGCACAATACCTAACATTTTGTGTATCTCAATAGTATTTTAGTAAAAATGGTTTTTCAAACTCATCTTGGTCTTCTCAACTAATCCTTTTAGGTGGTTTGAAAAACTGGTCATATGTAGGAGTCTTCATCAGAGATACATCCCCTATTTGTATACTCTTGATTTACTTTTGAGGTGGCAACTGGACTCTTTTACTTTGTATTGAAACTGGTTTGCTCATGCTCACTGTTTGTTCGGAACTATCATTCTTTGATTTTAGTTCCTCAATTGTTTTTTGCAGAGTGATGATAGTTTGCACAATTGAATCTAGAGTTTTTTGACTTGGGGAGGCCATGAGACAAGCTAAAATTAAATCAAGAAACTATGTTAATATTCAACCAATAAAGAATCAATCAATCATATAAAAAGGATACAACAATGATCACACTCTCTTTTTCTCTCTCTCTCAATGATTTTAATGGGCCTTTAACTTTTAAAGAAAAACACCATACAACAATACAATATACAACTATACAAACCATGAGACAAGCTAAAATCAAACAAGATACAAGCTAAAATCAAATTTATAACTTTATATGCTAGTATTCCTCAAACAAGAGATTATATCCATACATTAATCTTCTTCAAGTAAGAAATTTTATCATTCTTTAATAATCACACATGCACACATACACACATACACACAAAGGTCCAACTACCTAGTATACATGAGACACAACATGAGCTATATCCACGAGATACCGTCCTAATATACAAACACCCATAGATAAAGCATTATGATATACACAATGAGATGGCGATCAGATAATAATGTCCATTATGACCAATGCTACTAGCACCCATTTGGATCTCCAAGAATGCAACACACACACACACACTCTCTCTAAAGTAGTCAAGTTACATCATGTGATCTCCACACTATTGGAACATCTATAGACTCTCCAATTGATAATGTTACTCTCCTTCTCTTTGTAACTTCAAAGTTTGACATTACCATGCTACACAAGTTCCAATCCCTCCAAATATCTTCATCAATATCAATTCTCCATGTACTTCTATTATGATCACACATCAACCATAACAATTTGCACCTTTTTTCTTCATAATTTACCTCTCTTATCATTGCATGAATGTACTCCCCATCCATATCATCATGTTTTCTTGCCAACACAATATCATATTTTTCCAACCAAGGAGGTATACAACCAACTACCCCTATTTGTAATAATCTTGTTCTTTTGAATTAGATCGTTTACCTCATATGCAACAAGTCTATTATGTAAAGGTAAAGGAACAAACTTATGCAATAAAGAACTCAATGGTCTTATGCAATCCCATGTAAATGGAAGTCGTTGCGTTTGTAGTACACTCATTCCCATGATTGGATCTATAAGTAAGCATTCTTGATTTTCTTTTACAATTATGCATTGCTTGTAATATTCTCCACTAAAAAAGGTGTAATACTCTCCATCCCATTGAATGGAAAAAAAATTAGTGAGTCTTGCTTTCCAATGACCTATACTTTCTAACATACTACAAAAAGTGTCAGTTTTTACCATGATGTCATCTACGATATTGTATATTTCTCCATTATAAAGAATTTTTCTATATGTGGTAACTAGATGTCTTACTAGTGCATTCTCTTGAAGACCAAGAAATTGTGCAATATATTTTTGTTCTTCTGATGAAAGGGGCCTACGTTCTCTTCTCTTTTTTGTGATTAAAATGCCTTTTTCACGCATCATTATGTTACAAGGATATTGGGAATCATCTCTTTCAAAAAGTTTCCACATCTCCTTTGCCTTCTCAATTGAAGAAACCTCCACAATGCCATTCTTATGAAATGAATAACAACAGGGTGTTTGGTAATCAGTGAAAGCATAACCATCAGGTAAAACAAGACAGGCATGTACTTGGATAAGCATTCTTTCATGTGGCAAAAGCCCATCTACTTCCATTTCTAATAACTTAAATATTGAAGTGAAGAATGTCCTCTTATAATAATTTACATAAGATATTTCGTTAAAGCGATTATTAGTCTTTACTGCTATATATAATGCTACCATTCACTCAAAGTCACAACACCAATACACATCGTGTGATCCATGTCTCAATATGTCATCTAGTAGTTCTCCATTTCCTGAAACGTGTTCTAAGGGAGAAGAATTAGCACCAAAGCCTTCTTCCTTTCGAACTCTCCAAGCAGAGAACAAAGTACGTACAACACCTAAACATTCTTTCGACCAACCAATACATCGACTATAACTATAGAAGGCATGTGCAATATCTATGAGCAACAAACCTAGGTCAAAAATTGACTTTGGTATGTCATCAACTATACCTAAAATATATGGTAAGCACCATTGGATGAACTTTTGGTTCTCTTCGGCCTTAAATATTTCATTGTACTTACTTGGATTATGAGGCCACCATCCATGACGAATAGAGGGTGGAGAGAGCTTATAAGCATTTTCACAACAAAAATCTATCATCTTTTTCTTTTCATTGGACATGGCTCTCATGAGTACTCGTATGTATTTTTGAAATATATTTAGAGATAACACATGCATCGCATCATATACCAAGTCTATTAACAAGTTAAAACCATACAAATCATACAGTTTCCATAGAATAGACTCTCCAGCTAATCCTACAAGCTTTAGTTTTCCATCCTTTTCAGCTTGTGTGGATGCCCTCTTTGAACTTGATAAGGCATCAATCATTTCACCTATGGACCGTTAGGTTGGAAGATATCTTGCTTGATATCGACTACCATCGTAAAGGTAACGTCCTTGGAATGAGGGATTACTAGTATCAAGAGTACATTGGGCTTTGTCTCTACAACAAAAGAATTGCCCACCATCTTTGAAGGATTCTATTTTGCATTGTGCAGGATGATCCTCTGTAACCATCATTAGCATTAATCTAACAATACAAAAGTTTGATTGTCCCATTGGATTTTCAAAAATCTTTTCTACAAGGTAGTTGTATGACACTTGCATACCATTTATGTAAAGGTCTTGTAGCTCACTAACAAGTGGTCTTAAAAAAGTTTGAAATACATCAGGAGTATTACAAATAAATTTAGAGCAACTAAAAGGTATGAATAAAATAGGAATAATGCCTAATATGGAACCCTTCCCACCATTAAGGACCTTAATTTCAACCACGCCACAGTCCTTTTGAGTGGTACAAGAGGCTTGGAAGCCATCCCAATGTAAAAGAAGTGCCAAGTTCCAAGGATCACCTCTACACATTTTCTTTTTACATTTGTTGAGATGTCGACATTTTTTAAAAACAAAATTATACTCTTGCATCTCTTGGTCAAAACCTTGTTCTAGAACTATTGAAAAACAAGACCTTGGAAAAGTTGTATATACTTTCCCACATGTAGGGTTGTTGCACGCAACAACCAACTCATACTCAACATCAGGATTCCAAAAATCTTGATACTCATGACACTTTGTTCCATCCCAAAACTCGTTTATGAATTCTGGTTGCATATGGATATCTTTCCCTAACCATCTTGTTTTATGACGCCACATGCTTAGGAAATCATGACAAAGTGCATTGGGTCGCACTAAAAGCTCTAATTGTTTCTTTGGAGGTAAATAATCAGTAGCTAACATTTCTCTCCTTGGTTTATTGCATTTTTTACACTTTTCACAACATTCAATATAATCACGCTTTAGTATTCTTTTTTGCATATTTTGTTTGCAAGAACACAAGACTATATCTTTGGCATAAGAATCTTCTTTACTAGGTGTAAGAAGTTCAATTTCATGATCATTGTTTTTACTTCCCATGCAAAACCTATAGCGTTCAGGTTGGACCATGCCAAGACCATGATACATAGAGTCACATTGCTCCCAAGATGTCGGGACTCTCACTCCATCAAGGTTTCCATCCCATGTATCAAGTAGTTGCACTAATAGCTTACTTAAACTTGGCTTGCACTCTTCAACTCTTTGAGCCCTAGCCCTTGGATTTCCCATGTCTCCAAACAATAATTGGAGCATCTTCTCTTGTGCACTAATTGATATTTGGTTCTCATCCCAAAGAGCTTGAAGCTCAATTATTTTTTGTATAGTTTGTTGATATAATGATGGCCCAGTAATAGATATGTGATTGTCTATGGAAGGATCTATTTGAGGAGACTCAACATGGTTTAATTGAGTTTTTTTCATGGCTAAAGGGGGGACTTATAGAAGTATTGATAGTTTGATCATTGCCTTGTTCACTAGGATGTGATCTTTCTAGAGAAGAATGCGTAATCCCAAGCATGTCATTTTTAGCGTGTCTAAAATAAGTACTACGATTCACTATTTGCCAACCTTCAGTACTATGTGCACACTTATAGTTACATGTGCATTTTCTTAATGTGCTTGTAGAAGAAGACATCCCTTACTTGAGTATCTTCAATCTTCAATCCAAGGTTGATGAATTTATGAGCTCCACAATTAAAACTCCAAGACTGCAAAAAAATGGCCCATAACATAGTTTACGTTAATAACATATTTTAGTTGCGCAGTTAATATCATAGTCTATACTAGTTTAGCAATAGAGCTACATTTAAAATCATACTTTGTAGTTGATATCATAGTCTATACTAGTTTGTTATTCTCAAACACTTCCTTAAAAACAATTAAAAAGAAGAAATCTTTCCCAAACACTTCCCAAAGACTTCCTTAAAAATAGTTAAAAACAATTAAAAAGAAGCAATCTTTCCTAAACACTTCCTTAAAGTGATGGGGTCAAATTTTGTAAACATTGGCATTAGTTGATGAGCACATAAGTGGGTATGAGGCCAATATAAGGGATTGGAAAGTCGAGCAAAAATGAGGGAAAACAAAAGGATAGGAAGAGTGAGGAAGACTAATGGCTTGGAGCTAGGTGTAAGCTTGCTCTTTCTTGTGATGAAGAGTCCAAGTGGGGCTCTAGAGCAACATACTTTGTGGTTATCATAGAGGAATCACTAGAGCTACTTGAGGGAAATAAAGGAGGAGAGGTATGTCCTAAGCATGAATCATGATGTAATACACACACGGCTAGCTCTCACGTATGATGTCTTCACATGCACACTGTAGTCAGTGTAGTACTGCTACTAGAAGACTGGGACTGACCAGGCATTATAATTAACCCACAACACACATCAGGAATTATAGCGGGTAGCTACACATCGGAGCAGCCACCGCACAGAGCATCCATGGCTTTGAAGAATGGCAGGCCGGCGGGCATGGCACTGCTACTGCTATACTGCTGATTTTGGTGATCCGATCAAAAGCTCACTGCGATCGATAAGCTAACCAGAAGGCTTTCAACCAAAGCAAGAAGGGTGAGCTCAGTAAGGATAAGGCGGTTCTCAAAACACTTGTTCCGTTCTCTCTCAAACAAAGATATGCTGTGCACTCTAGCTGTGGTATTTACATGTTCTTTTTGGGCAAGCCATTTTATCTAATACATAGAGTCTACCCCATTGGATGATAGGAAAAAACCAGATGTGCAAGCCATGCAACAAAAGGACCCGACAGGCGAGAAGGAGGAGGGGAATGGCAAACATTAGGATCATGCCCTAGTCCAAGAGGAGGAGCATCCATGGCTTTGAAGAATGGAAGGCTAGGCATGGCATTGCTACTGCTATACTACTGATTTTGGTGATCCGATCAAAATTAGCTCATTGCGATCAGCTGACCAGAAGGGTTTCAACCAAAGCAAGAAGGGTGCAGAGCTCAGTAAGAATAAGGTGGCTCTCAAAACACTTGTTCTGTTCTCTCTCAAACAAAGATATGTTGCGCACTCTAGCTGTGGTATTTACATGTTCTTTTCGGGCAAGCCACTTTATCTAGTCCATAGAGTCTACCCCACTAGATGACAGGAAAAAACCAAATGTGCAGGCCATGCAACAAAAGGACCCGACAAACGAGAAGGAGGAGGGGAAGTGCAGACATTAGGATCATGCGCTAGTTCAAGAGGAGCAGAAGAAGGCTCGAGTGGTGCATGCAGGGGGTACAACTAATCAAAAGATTAAAGAAGCATACAAAGAGAATGTGCATCTAGCAAACAAAGCCAAAGGCAAGAACATGAAGAAGATATCACTCAAAAACTTTCCCACAAGCCACTGATTGATAGAAACTCGTATGTCGTTCTTGATGAGAACCATGGGGAGAGTGATGAGATTCAGATTTATGAGGGAAGCTGCAATGTCCAAGGTCACAATGGTAACATGGGATGTTAGAGGGTTGGGTTGTGAACCCAAGAAGGATGTATGCATGAGACTCCTCAGATTGAGGAAGATAGACCTACTTGCTATTCAAGAGGTCAAGGTGTGCACTGAGCTTTAGCTCCTGCGATTGACACGCCACGGGTGTTGAGATATCGAGCTCCACTCGTGATATGCCAGGGTGATCATTGTGCATTTATGTCATCGACTTGTTAGCTGCAGATGGGTTGGTACACCGCCCATGAATAATAGCTAGATGACAGCTATCCTTATCTACTCTAGTTCGTGGCTCAGTTAGTATGCCACCTTAGTTAGTTGAGTTTGGTTTGAGACCCATATATAGGGCTCTTCTATTTCTTTGTACTAGAGTTCTTTTTGGCTTACATAACTAAGAAGATGAAAACTATTTTCAGCCTCCACCTTTGTGTGTATTCCCCCATTGTGCAAGAAAGAAAGCTACAAGTGAGACTCCTTCCTTCTCTCCCACAATCTTGACATGGTATCAGAGCCTTGTTCGTGGTAAGGAGCTCAAGAAATCAAACCAAGTTTGCGGTGTTCTGGTAAGAGGACTAGTGTTGCTTTCATTTTTCTGTTTTGGGAGCAAGTCTTTGCAAGTAGCATAGCCGGAAAGTGCAAGAGTGCATTGTCTCAGATTGAGAGACCCTTTGCGGTGTAGTAAGAGGGCAGTATATGCTGCGGGCAAGGGCTTTAGCCCTTGGTTGCCCTGTTTTTTTTATTCGAGGCTATTTCGGTGCCTGTTTTGGAGGCAGAAGTTTTCTACACACACTTAGGAAAAGGCCCTGTTTTTTGCTGTGTGACCACTATTCTACAGGTCGGTGAAAAGTTACTGTAGAAATTGCATCGTATGCCTGTGCGCAGAGACATTGGGAGTTACAAAATTATCCTTATTGCCTGTTGATGCAAAATCGTCACTAGGAAGTGACTGTGTGGTCAAATACCACTTTCTCAGTTTTGCAGATTTGCCCTTGTGAGGCTGAAGCTGTGTTTTTTGTAGTGACAGAATTTTTTGCTGTGTTCTATAATGGCGTCTGATTCTCTTTCACAGATTGTCACTGAAAAGCTTGACAAGAACAACTTCCAAGCATGGAAGTTTAGAATGACGAATTTCCTTATGGAAAAAGGATATTGGGAATTTGTTGCAGGAAATGAAGAAGAACCAGTTCTTCCTGATGTTCCTAATCAATAGCAAATGCAGGCATTTAAAGGATGGCATGAGAGAGCCAGGAAAGTTATGTACTGGCTGTCTATCAGCATTTCAGACTCTATGATTGTGCATATTCAGGATGCAAGTACGCCAAAGGAGGCATGGGATACTTTGTCAAATATATATAGCACAAATACGCAAGCTAAGAAAATGCAGCTCAAGCAAGAGTTTCACAATGTGCAAAGAGAAAGTATGAGCATCAATGACTACCACATGAAGATGAAGAAGATTGCAGATGCACTTGCTTTCATTGGGTCGCCAGTGGAAGATGATGATTTAGTTTCTGTGACCTTGAATGGTCTAGGAAAGGATTATGCACAGTTCCGAACATGGATTTCTGTTCGTGAAAGATTTCTTGATTTTGAGGAGTTGATTGCTCTTCTAATTTCTGAGGAGCAAAGAAATGGTGGTGCATCTTCTTCAGGAGGAACTTCAAAAGAAGCTGTCTTCTACTTAAATGTTGAAAGAGGTAGAGGCAGAGGTAGAGGAGGCCGATCTGGAGGCCGTGGTAGAAATCAGAATATGCAGCAAACTCAAGAAAACCAGTCCTATGGAGGAGGACATGGTAACTCTAGAGGCAGGGGAGCCAAAGAGGTCGTGGTGGATGGCAAAGAGGCCAAAATGCAAACAGCAATGTTGAATGCTACTACTGTGGTAAAATGGGTCATATGGCTAAAAACTGCTATAAAAAGTAGAATGACATCATGAATGGAAATTTGCAACAAGGGAATTATGCATCTTCTAGTAGACAGGGTGATGACATAAATGAACATTTGTCTATGGTGCAGCACATGACCAATTCTGTGACAAGTGTAGAAGAAAGCAACGATGTGTGGTATGTTGACTCAGGTGCATCAAACCACATGACAGGTCATGCAGAATGGATGCAGGATGCAAGGAAAGTGGAAAAACTAGGATTTGTGGAGATTGGTGATGATACTACACATCCTATTGTGCAGATTGGAAATATTCATTTGTCTATGCAGGATGGGAACAAGAAATACCTGTCGGATGTATTTCATGTCCCGAATATCACCAAGAACCTGGTTTCTGTTGGTCAAATGGTTGAGAAGGGCTTGCAGGTCAGATTAAATTCTCATGGATGCTTTGTTAAGGATATGAAAAATAAAGGTCCCTTGATAGCAAAAGGAAAGAAGAAGGGCATAATGTTTACGTTGGATGCAGACATGCTTGAATTGAGTGCAGCAATGTTTGCACATGGGATCGATGTAGTTGCAGATATTGATATTTGGCATAAACGCATTGGTCATGTTAATGTACAGCGACTTAAATCAATGCAAGCCTAAAATATTGTTGCAGGATTGCCTAAATTCAAGGTTGTAGAAATGCATAAGGTATGTGAAGCCTGTCAATTTGGAAAATAGGCAAGGAAACCATTTCCTAGACATGTTCAAGAGGGTAAGAAGCCATTGGAATTAATCCACTCTGATGTGTGGACTATTAAAGCTGCATCTATTGGAGGCTATCATTATTTTGTCACTTTTATTGATGACTATAGTATAAAAGTTTGGGTGTATTTTATGAAAAAGAAAAGTGAAGTTTTTGGGCATTTCAAGACTCTTAAAGCTATGGTTGAAAAAGAAACAGGCCTGCAAATAAAATGCCTAAGGTCAGATGGAGGGGGAGAGTACCTCTCAAATGAGTTTGTAAGGCTCTTGCAGGAGCATGGCATAAAGCAGCAATATTCATGTAGTCATACCCCACAGCAAAATGGAATTGCAGAAAGAAAAAACAGGCATATTGGAGAGGCATCTTGTGCCATGCTCAATGAAAAAGACCTGCCAGATTTTTACTGGGCTGAGGTAGTTGCTACACTAGTCTACATAATGAACAGGACTCCCACTGCAGCAATACATGGCATGACTCCAGAGGAGAGGTATACTGGTAGGAAACTAGATATTTCTCACTTGAAAATTTTTTGTTGCATTGCCTATGTTCATATGCCAGATGAGTTAAGATCCAAGTTGGATCCAAAAGCTGAGAAGTGCATCTTTATTGGTTACTCTTTGCAGTAAAAATGGCATAGATGCTATAATCCTTCTACTTGTAAGTTTACAGTGAGCAGAGATGTTGTTTTTGATGAGATGAGTAGCTGGTATACACCAGTAAATGTGATTGATAATGTAGATGCACAAAATGGTAATGCTGCACAGAATTCACAGCAGCAGTCACAAGATATTAGTGGATCTAGAGCGTGCTCTAGTAGTGGTTCACATTCTTCACCATGGATAGGCAGATTGAGATCAGGAGAATCTTCTCAAAGCAATGCAGATAGTCGTATGTAGGTATCACGAAAAGGAAAAGAGAAGGTAGATCAGCCCATGTTTGATGTGAATGTAGATCACTCTTATGTGGATGGTTAATTCAATGGCTCAGAACAAAGCATTGATGATGAGTTGGGTATTCCTTCTATTGTTACACCTGGAGTAAGGAAGACTAGGGATGTTTTGAGAGCACTTGGGAGTGAACCTACTTTGCACAAGTCTACCAGAGCTAGGTATCCTGTGGATAGGCTAAAATATGATGGATTTACAACTATTCACTATGCCTATATGGTCAAAGTGATACAGGAACCAGAACCCACTTCTTTTGAGCAAGCCATGGGAAAAGAAAAATGGAAGAAAGCCATGGATGAAGAAATGGATGCCTTGGAAGCAAATGCTACATGGGAATTGGTACCTTTGCCTAAAGATAAGAATGCAATTGGTTGTAAGTGGGTTTATAAGGTGAAACACAATGCAGATGGTTTTGTGAATAGATACAATGCAAGATTAGTAGTCAAGGCATATGCACAAACATATGGCATTGATTATTAAGAAACATTCAGTCCGGTTGCAAGGATGGCAACCGTAAGAGCAGTCATTGCTATGGCCGCATCAAAGGGATGGTCTTTACATCAGATGGATGTAAAGAATGCCTTCTTGCATGGTGATTTGCAAGAAGAGATATATATGGAGCAGCCACCAAGTTATGTGCATGATGTTCATCTTGAGTTTGTTTGCAGGTTGAAGAAAGCCTTGTATGGCTTGAAGCAAGCACCTGGAGCATGGTCTGACAAGATAGGATAGTATCTTGTCACTATTGGCTTTCAGATTTCCAAGGCAGATTTCTCACTTTATGTGAGAAAAACAAAGAAAGGTATTATGCTACTTGTCATTTATGTTGATGATTTGATTATGACAGGTGACAGTGATGAAGATATCCTTCATGTGAAAATGCTATTGAAGCAGAAGTTTGAGATGAAGGATTTGGGAGAGCTCAGTTATTTCTTGGGCATTGAGGTGATTAGATCACCAAGTGGGATACGGCTCTTGCAGAGGCAATATGGATTGGACATGCTGTCCAAATATGGGATGACAGGCTGTAAGCCTATTTCAGTTCCTTTGGAGCAGAATGTGAAGCTGAGCGCAGATGCAGGTGAGCTTCTGGAAGACCCTACTATGTACAGACGCATAATAGGAAGTTTGATTTATATGACTATTACCAGGCCAGATTTGAGCTATGCTATTGGATTGGTAAGTCAATTTATGCAGGCTCCAAGGAAACCGCATTTGGATGCTGCTAGACGCATACTCAGGTATGTGAAGTCCACATTGCAGTATGGACTACTTTATGAGACTGGGGTTCAGATACAGTTGCATGGATACACTGATGCTGATTGGGCTGGTAGTATTTCTGATAGATGATCTACCAGTGGATATGTGTTCTCTTTTGGGAGTGATGCAGTCACTTGGAACAGCAAGAAACAGCCTACAGTTGCCTTGTCAAGCACAGAGGCTGAGTACAGGGGTGCAGCAATGGCTGCATGTGAGGTAGCTTGGTTGCATAAGCTACTTTATGATATGCATCAGCCTACAGATGGGCCAGTTGTCATTTATTGTGACAACATGAGTAGTATACAGTTGGCAAATAACCTAGTTTATCATGCTAGAACAAAGCACATTGAGGTGCATTATCACTATGTGCGGGAGAGGGTTTTACTAGGTCTTATTGATCTAGTTTATGTCAGCACAGAGGATCAAGTAGCTGACATATTTACAAAGCATTGGGCGCAGAGAAGCTGCGCAAGTTCAGAGACCTGCTTGGTGTGCAGGAATTGGGATTGAGCTCGAGGGGGAGTGTTGAGATATCGAGCTCCACTCGTGATATGCCAGGGTGACCGTTGTGCATTTATGTCACCGACTTGTTAGCTGCAGATGCGGTTGGTACACCGCCCATGAATAATAGCTAGATGACAGCTATCCTTATCTACTCTAGCTCGTGGCTCAGTTAGTATGCCACCTTAGTTAGTTGAGTTTGGTTTGAGACCCATATATAGGGTTCTTCTATTTCTTTGTACTAGAGTTCTTTTTGGCTTACACAACTAAGAAGAGGAAAACTGTTTTCAGCCTCCACCTTTGTGTGTATTCCCCCATTGTGCAAGTAAGAAAGCTACAAGTGAGACTCCTTCCTTCTCTCCCACAATCTTGACAATGGGACCTGCACTGACATCAATCATCTATGAGCTCTAATTCCAATCACTTAGGTTAAAGCCTGATAATCGATCTTTAGCTATAATCTGATACTGATCAAGTCTCATCGATGAATCCAAATTCCAAGACAGTACATATTAGGGGCTTATGCGCTCAAAAGTGGAAGCTCTCTGGAGGCTCTTGGGAAGCTTAAGGTTATGGCCTTGGACAAAACAGTAACTTTGACAAAGGGACAATTCCAAGTGGTAGAGGTGTTGCCCATCAAAAATAACATAGACTTACACAGGCTCCTGTACTGGACTTTGACAAAGGGACAATTCCAAGTGGTAAAGGTGCTGCCCATCAACAATAACACAGACTTACACAGGCTCCTGTACTGGTAAAATAATTAGTTGTGGCTAACAAGTCAGTACCTTGCACCTGTTGAAACTAGATTAGAACAGAAAATTGCAAAACTCGTCTCTTTAATTTTCACTCATTAATTCAAAACACCCAAATACTTGTTACAGGATGTCATGTGTCGAGAGCAAATCAAGCCACCCAATGGCATTAGCCTTGGTTTCATATGCAAAGCTGAAATATGGAATTGAGCCTTCAGGTCAAGTTGAGGACTTCACAATTATAGATGGGGAAGGCCTTAGTGGTGTGCTTGATGGCCACCAAATACACATTGGTAATGAGAGACTAGCAAACCGGTTTCAATGGACTAATCACGGTATGTATGGATATAGAACAGGGCCATTTGGTAGAGGCCAGAGTACATCTATAAGCGTGTTTCTTCATTTTTTTGTTGTTATATGTAATGTAACATTTTGGTTTGTACTATCTGCAGACATAGAAGATACCATAGAAACCGGGAAGAGTCAAGGATGGAAAATTTGTTGGATAGGCGTGAACGAAAAACTGGAAGGGATTTTATGTGCTAGTAATCAGCTTCGCACTGAAGCACTTGAAGCTGTGCATAACATAAAGGTGAGAAATTTATTTCTAATCATTTTACCCACTCTAAATGTTTGATTGTGCCATTACTTAATGAGAACTAAATTTTTTCTTTCGATCTATTCTAATTAAAGAGGGATAACTGGGAGTTTGCAGCAAAAGCTTTATAATCTTCACCATCAGTACTATGTGCACTATGTTTTGATTATATTGAATGTTGAAAGGTAAGTCCTGGTAAGTGAAAGCTCTATATTAATGTGATGTTTTGACTTTTACTACAGACTGGACTTACATTCACTTTCATGGATATAATTATCAGAGATACTACTAGCCTAAAGAGTTGCAGACTTATGCCTCATGGATAAAAGAGAAAATGAAAGCTGGATTGGATGTTTATGCATATTTCAACAATGACTATCATGGTTATGCACCATTCAATGCCCTGGATCTCATAGAAATGGTGTTGGATGCAATGTAATGTCTGACAATATATTATTGTGGTCACCTGCAGTCACCATAATCAGAGAAAGGGTCTCCTATAAAGGCTCTTTGGGTTATGGCTGGCTCACTAGCGGACAGCAACCAAACTTTGAAAAAGAAGGAATCTGCAAGGTGATAAGCTTCCTTTTTGCTGTTCTTTTATAGGTTTTTTTGGGGGCAAAAACAAAGATTCATATTTTTTAGAAGGTATGTAATTGCATGAGTTTTCTGACTTCTATGTTGTAAAGTAGTTAAACAGTTGCAGTCAAGAGTCATGGTGGTCCTTGGCACCTACATCCTGGACAAGACAAACAGAGGATGGATCGATTTGCAGCAGTAATAGAGGCTTGCCACCTATTCTTGTTTCCTGTCTTGTCTTCTATTCACATTCATTGTCTTGCCAAGAGACAAAGGTTTTGACAAAACTAACATTCAAAATGACAAGCATGGCTAGATACCAAGATAGTCTTACTCTAGCCACCTACAACATCGAGGCAATTAGCAGGGACATTAAGCAAGGGCTATTTTGGAAGTGGTCTTGAGAGGAACTTTTTTGAAATTCTTGTGTGCAAGAGCACAAAATGCATTCCTTTAGTGGCAAATGTTTCTTACATGGGGGATGCTTGTGCTTCTCTAGAGAAAGCGAAGGAGAATCAGCTGACGACCATAGCCATACTATATTAAAAAAACGTGTTACATGAAAGAAGCTTATAAGAGTACATTGCAAAATTGTACCTGGACTGGAGCTTAGTGATGGTGACCAATACTGCAATCTATGACGTCTTTTCTTTCTCTATCATGAAATCTGTGCACCTCCACTCAGTTCACAGACTACGGCCTGCTATGTTGCAGAATGGAAGAAGGGGAAAAGAAGAGAAGGCGGGAGTTCCAAAACATTATAGAGGGAAAATATATTAAGGTTAGTGTTTCAACGGTAGGATGAGAACTTTTTTTTTTATTTTTATTTTATCAATATTTATTTCTCTATTTCATTTTTGAAGAATTATAGAAAAAGATAAGTCACATGATCATATTGATAGCATCACCAATTTGTTATAAAATCTTACCCCCCCCCCCCCCCCCCCGCGGCCTTCAATGACTCAACTCTTGGTGATTTTTGGTGCATGCACCACATCAATTATCTCTGTGAGTACAATGAGTAGACTTTGTCGATCATCATCATTCCAAACACAAGTCTTGTAGAGATTTTTGATGTCTCATCAAAATTGGAAGACTTAAAGGGATCTTGGTAACACTCAAGATCCTTTAAATTAAAAATGTTTTGTATCATCAGTGATAATACTAGCTACCAAGACTCGTGGAATTGTTTACATATCTAATAGAGTCTACATCTCTAATAGAGCCGTTTCCAACATCTAGAGTCTAATTGGATCTTATATATCCTTTAATATTCCTATCTACCCAATGCTTCAAATCAATTTGCATATGTTGATGGCATTGGCACCTTAAAATCTCAACAAATACCCCAATGACTCATTGTTGGTATATTATTATAGACAAGGGCTCTTAAAAATAATCCTAATTGTTATCCCAAAAAATATATTTGTAATTTAGACTATATCTCTATAATAGTCTACATCTTTGGCTCAATGTCATGAAGGAAAATACAACATTAATATTTGCACCTTGGATTAATTTCAGCCTTTGTAAATTTAGCCCTAGCCTATGTGTACATGTGTGAACAGCCCTTAAGTTTGGAAGAGGGTTAGAATAAAAAGGACTAGAGGCCAAAGGCAAGACATCTTTTGATCATTCAATAATCTTGGCTTTATCATTTTCTTGGAGTTAGATTCTTTCTAGCCTATGAAGCACTCAGCCATGGCCGTCATGTATTCTTGAATCCCCAACCATTAATACATGATGAAGATGTCTTGGTGCAATAGATTTGTTAATTCTTTGTTGTAGCTTAGTTAATTTTCAATTTCAGTTAGATTTCATTCCATGGTTGATTGCTTTCATTACATTGGTATCAGAGCAGTAGCTTAAATCCTTGCAGAAGTCATTTTCAAGTATTAGATTCAGTTTCCTAGGCTAGAGAGAGCAAACCATAGTTAGGAATTTGAGTGACAGGACTTGACAGGACATGAAGATTTCAAACCGGAGTTATATGTGAAGGTCTGCTACAAACAAGGATGAAGATGGTGATTCTTGGCATTACCAAGGGAAGAAATGGAAGGCTCCAGCCAAAATAGCAGGACGTGATCAAGATTGAGCCAAAATTTGGGGTAAGTGTACAAACAAATGGTTGCAGGACATTTTAACCGTGGTTACTTTTGAGAAGAAAGGGTTTCTTCTTCCCTTTCCTCGTTTCTTCAAGCTTTCCACAAGAATCCATGGCCAAGACCACATCAGATCTTCTTCTTCTCACTTCTATCATGAGAATGGGTTGGATGACCTCTTTCCCTGCCTCAAGAGCTTCAAGAGGAGTAGCTTATGTAGCTACTTGGCACCATTGCTGATTTCCAGGATGTGAGTATGCACTCACGCTATTTGCACCATCTGAACATACTCCTATACTGTGGGAGAAATTCAGGGTGATGATCCTCTTGATGCATTGCTATTGATTCTGGCCTTGGCTCCTTGCTCCTGGAATGCTTGTCTGTAGACTACGGCAAGAAATCAAAGCTAAGGTTTACTGTGTACCTTTCCCCTCAAGTGTCTACTTCCGTTGTGGAGCCCTGCAACAGCGTCTTGTCCACTCACTCTCTTCTCGAGCATACTGATGTGTCTGTGCTGCTTGACAATGAAGCCATATACGACATTTGCAGACGCTCCTTGGACATTGAGCGTCCTACCTACACTAATTTGAATCGACTCGTATCTCAGGTTATTTCCTCCCTTACGGCCTCGCTTCGCTTTGACGGTGCCTTGAAAGTAGATGTTACCGAGTTCTACGTTTTGTAGAGGTCTTGTGAATCTGGAGCTTGCAAGCAAGCTCTAGGACGGCGACCCGGCCCTGAAAGCGCACTGATACTTTCCACAGTTCCATTGCGGTTGTTCTTCTATCGGCACAGATCATCCTTACACAGCGGCCGTTCCAGTGAATCCCAAGCCCTTCTTGAACAACTTGACTGGCAAGCTCGTCATCGGGAATGGAATACAAAGGTTACCTGGCATCTGTGGATTCTTACATGAACTTACAATTGGGTAGCACAGAAGAATATATCGATGGGCAATTCACAGGAAATCTTGGTGAAGTACTGATAAGATGTGAGGACCTCTTGCTCCTACCTTTCTCCCGTGACTCCCATGATTCCAAAGGCATACATGATTTGATTCCTTTTGCTTATAGCTCCACCTTGAGCACCATCTTTCTGGCCTGTTCGAATTGAAGACTTTTGACAGTATCTGCCGCAATCTCCACTTCCGTGACATAAACCGTCCATCAAGAACCGCAAAAACCAGAACAGCATGCCATGCAACCCTCGCCTCCTCCGTCAGATGCAGGGCTGGCAGCCTGAAAGGCTGAGCTGGATGGGTGAGCTGGAAGATCAGTAGTAGCAATGGTCGTAGTGCTAGCATTTGTAGCAGCTGCTGCTGAGCCATGGTTGTGCTCTGCTGTATATGTTATCAGAAGCATGCTTGGATCTGTTGAACTCCTCTCCACTTGCTTTCTTCCTATACAACCTTTAAAGAAGGCATTCTGCTGTGAGCCTATCCAGCCCTCTTGTTTGCTGGAACAGATATCACTCTCTTGTGTTGGGATTTTCGGCTTCGCTTTGGCGCTTGCTGGGGTACTTGAGCTTTGTATTTGACGGCAGTGGTGTTAGTCATGGTACTGTTTTCGGGTGGGCCCATGGATTCATCGCTGCTGGAGGATTTCTGGCACTAATCATGATCAGATAACATGGTAGATGTTTGCACATTCTTGTAGCTAGGGTTGCGGTTGATGGGGCCAGCCGCTGGTACTACAGACGATGCTGCAGGGAATTGGAAGGAGTCCTACTGCTGGGAGATGGAAGAGCTTCCAAATCTAGACATACCAGTTTTATCAAAGTCCGAATTCGGCAATGTATGCAGAAAATTTTTGATCTAGCAGCACATTACTCAGTTTAACATCTCCATGGATTACAGGAGGGTCGCATTCCAGATGCAAGATCCGTCTCCTACAATACGTGAACTGATGTTGCATCTACTGCAGTGCGTCCACTTCCTGATGCACCGCCACATGGAAGATATAGCAAAGGCACTCCGTGAAGCGGCAGGAGCTTTGGAGGTGCAATGAGAAGGCTTCACTGTTAGTGTCGAGGGTGTAGTCTTCTCCGGAGTTCCCAACAATCGACAGGAGCAGGCCTTCAGGAGAAATCCTCACTCTGCAGTGAAGTATTGGACCTGCACTCCATCGATGACATAGAGCTTCTATCTAAGGATGCTATTCATGAACCTTTTGAGGCTTCTCCATGCCTACAACAATCTAAGTGACTCTTAAGCTTCCCACCCGTGTCAACTCATGTTGTGCCCATCAAGAGGAGATACATTATTGGATGACAGACTGTTGCTCGGAATGTAAGTGATGCTAGCGTAGTAGACTTTTCCATTTTCAGATTCAAGACATAAACACATCCTTGCTGGCCTTGAGTTCAGGCTTACATTAAGAGCTACAGTTGCAGAAGAAATGCTTGACAGAAGTTCAGAATGACTTGTACTAATGGACTGAGTATACTCAAGATCACCTTGCATTGAACTAGAAAGGGAGCTATAGAAGAGCTTATTGCAGAATTCTTCCAGAAGACATGTCTTCAGGATGGATCAGAAGATACTGAAAGATCACAGCTTGAAAATGTAGAGTTTCCAAAAGCATTTGGGACAGATATAATTCATGTCAAGCAGCAAGCATGTGTAGCTCAAGATTTTGAAGTAAGAAAAGGCTTGGTAATGCTGGAGTAACTGAAAAGCAGGAGGAACTCCATGTTGCAAAAATTTCAAGAGTGCTCTTGTACTACTGGGTGACAGTGGATTGAAATCGATATCTTCTTCGTCCTCTTCATCACTCTGTGTGCAACTAGTACTGTCAATCATTAAGGCAGATAAACATGAGGTTACAATTCATATAGCTGAACCTACTATGCAGAGGAGGCAAATGCTCCAAGCATTTTAAAGCCAGCTATGAACAAGATTCTTGTCACTACTCAGGAGGCTTTTGTTATCTGGGAGACGCAAGGTTTCATATTGCATCAATAGTTCGATTGACATCCATTGACAATGCAACCAATGGCAGTTTCCCATGCTTCAGAGAAGATTTTATTGTCTCCTGGCTCATTGGAGATCCAGATTCATACATTGGATTAGCATCATCAATGATATCTGGAACTCTAGGATTGACAGTTTTTGGACAGCACTAAAATTGTTCAAAAATTTTGAAGAATTTCATGGGGTTTTTTCTCTTCAACACTTCCCGAATGTTCTTAACATCAGGACTGACAACATTTGAAGGTTCTTTCCTCAACATTGAAGAGATTGAACCATTTCTTGAAGGCTCAGCAATGATCTATTTGATGAATCTTGTACCACTTGACTTCTCGTCATCAACCTATTGCCTATGGAAGACCGATGGAGCATTCTCAAGGGTATGATGCTTTGGGGATGCAATCTTGTAATGCCATATTCATGGAATGCTCTCTCCTACTCATTTGAGTGTATAGGTACTGGGTATTGACTCAAGTTGGATAAGAAGTACTCAAAACACTTGGAACAGGGCCAAAACAAGGTGCAGTACAAACAGGGACAGATTTGGAAAAGTTGCTACAGAAATTAGTAGCATCATTCTAACGATAAAGGAACAATTGGAAGTGATACTAGTTATCATAAGCTTCGAGCAGAGCCAACAAGCACCTCATTTGGATCAGTATTCTTCAAGATATGGCCAAAACAGTGCATAGGGATAATCACAACAGCATGGTTACAGTGAACAATTTGGTCAGAGATGTAAGGGAAATGAAGTTGAAAGTTAAAGAGCTCGTATCCATCATTGATAGGAGCATTGCAGAAGTGTCAAATGTTCAACATGATGCTTATACATATGGTATATCTCATGAAAGAGAGAATGGCACTAATGCTTATGGATGTGTTTCCCATGATGCTCTAGTTCATGGATATAGTGACTGTGGATCTTATGTTTTTTTTCCTTCAAATGGGCAAAGTCTTAGAAGTTCTTTTGGGCAATATGGATGCCATACCTCATGCCAAGATGATCAAGGTGATCCTTATCCAAATGGTTTTGGTCAACAACAAGGTGGTTTTGCCTATGGCAAATTTGATCATGAGAGTAATCATACAAATGCTCATGGCCAGCAGCTTGATGCATTTGGGCAGCAACAAGGATATTTTGGAGGGACGTATGCATATGAAGATCATGCTTCATCTTTGGAATGTACTCCAAAATACTTTGGACAGATGACTGATGATCATACCTATGGGGATGCCTATGTTTATGGGCAGCATTGCAGTGTTAAATGTAGTTGTCCTGAATGCTTCCAAGAGCAATCTTATAGGAATGAATATCATGTATCTTGTTTCCAACATCTAGTTGACGATGGGCAGCATGAACCATGTAATGCAGGAATTCATTATGGTCAGCCTGTGGATACTGATGCAAGAATGTATACAATGCAAACCGAAGAGGTTAACATCATAGAGAAAAATGAAGAAGCTGATGAAGAAGACAACACTCAAGATGATGATGACAATGAAGAAGATATACAAGAGAATGACCAAATAGAAGACCAAGAGCAGGAATTTCAGAATGAAGATAGTGAAGAAGATGAAGATCAAAATGAAGAAGAGAGTTTAATCGATAATGAAGAACATGAGGATGCAAAGATATGTGATGATGGTTCACAAGGAGAGTTAGTTGCAGAAATGGATGAGAATGCATATCCATATGATGATGAGCTACCTTGGGATAATTATGTTGATGAGATACATAAACCCATCCTTGGTCATGATTCTTATGATTCCATGGTTGGTCTACATCAGCCCATAGTTGATCAAGGACTGCAACTACCTAATGGCGTTTCTTCGGATTCTCGTGTATATGATTTTGAATATGGTGCTGATATGTCATATGATTTGAATGCATCATTTCCCTATGATCCAGGCATTCATGATGGCAATCATGAGTTCTTGGGTGGTTTTCCATTTGACCCGGGAGGTATAAATGATATGCATGATTCTTGGACAGGTACCCATGATTATGACTATTATTTTGAGGGATTTCCTTTTGATCCCGGGGGTACTTGATATCTTTATTTGGAGTATTGCCTACAAGGTAGTAACTCATAAACGCGTATTACAATTTTAATGATTTTCCTATGGTTACTACATATGGAAAAGTGCTTTCTTATCATTGGGAAGATGAATGGGCATGATTACTATCATCCTTGACTTGGATTTAGTCCATTACTTCTTGGTTTTGAGGACAAAACCATCTTCAGGACGGGATGGTTTGTCATGAAGGAAAATACAACATTAATATTTGCACTTTGGATTAATTCCAGCCTTTGTAAATTTAGCCCTAGCCTATGTGTACATGTGTGAACAGCCCTTAAGTTTGGAAGAGGGTTAGAATAAAAAGGACTAGAGGCCAAAGGCAAGACATCTTTTGATCATTCAATAATCTTGGCTTTATCATTTTCTTGGAGTTAGATTCTTTCTAGCCTATGAAGCACTCAGCCATGGCCGTCATGTATTCTTGAATCCCCAACCATTAATACATGATGAAGATGTCTTGGTGCAATAGATTTGTTAATTCTTTGTTGTAGCTTAGTTAATTTTCAATTTCAGTTAGATTTCATTCCATGGTTGATTGCTTTCATTACAATCAACAAACAAAATTTTGTTGATGTTGATTATTCAGCCTTTAAGAGAGAATTAGATTTGTCTCCCCTAGTCATTGGACGGTTTCATGGTTTTGCTTTGGAGATCTTTAAAAAAAATAAAACACAAATTGGATAAGAATATGAAAGGTCATTAGATGATGTAAAAGAAGAGTCAACCTTTTATTTTGATATGTAAATTCACTTACTTTTTGTTTTTAAGTTTTGAATTTTGTTAGAGAACATAGTTTCGTGTGCATATTGTGGGAGCTATACATGTGTATATGTGGAATTAAAGTCATATACTCTTACTTAGCAATATGTATGAGGGAGGGAGAGAGTGAGTGAGTGAGTGAGAGAGAAGCATGATTGCCTCTAAGGCATGATTGCCTTAGAGGCAATCATGTCTCTCTCTATACAAATATTCTTTTTAAATTTTGCAGGTAGACTCCTCAGTAGACACAAATTGTGTTTGGGGTTCGACACCCCTTGAGTTTATCTTTATTTGTTTCATTTACTCTCACATTGATGTTGATTATTACTTTCTACATGACAGGTGAACAATGTCCAAATAGAATTTGAAAAACAACACTTTGATGGAGGTTATGATTGAAATCAACTATGAAGGTATAATCCTATTTTGTTTCAAGTATAATCCTGATTTGTACAAAGGCCCCTCTCACTAGTGTGTAATAGTACCTAATTTCCATTACGAGTGATGGCATAAGCATGCCTTAGATATCTCTAAAAATAGTAGTAACCATTATGTTTATTTTCATTCAGTCTCACATTCATGATGCTTATCACTTGTCTACATGACGGGTTCACTATAGGACAATAACCATTATTTTTAGTTTCAGCCTCATGTTGATTATTACTTCTGAACTATAAGACAATAACCATAGTTTGTTTCAGTTTTAGTTTCAATTTCAACCTCATGTTGAACTATAGGACAATAACCATTATTACTTTTGAACTATAGGACAATAACCTCGTGTTGAACTTATAGCACTGGAACAAGGTCATCTCCCTCATAGAGATGTTGTGCTATCTCAACGATGACACACCAATCTTTCTGAACTACCACTCTAGGAAGACCATCTTGATATGCACTATCATGAAGAATCTTATGATACTGATGATGCGTGGATTCGGGGTTGCCTTCCTAAATTCATTGCCCTACATAAGCCTTGCATGTGAATATCAAAGAGAAGGTGTAGTCGAAGCATGCAACCAATCCCAACTAGTTTACTGGGAGTACATTGATAATCAAATGTAGTAGTGCCACATCTCCATGTATACCAGTCAAAAGCCTAATAAGTTGGATTAGAAATAATTAAGGATATTAGTTCGTAAGGCTTTAAGCTCTTCAAAATTTGTAAGGTTTTAAGGTCTTCGAAATTTTACTGGTAGTGTAGAAGCAGAACCCATATGCAAGTTGGGAGATGGAAGTTTCGTATCGTCTTGTGATTTTTTAAAATTTAAGATCAAAAGAAGTGTGAAAGATGCGGGATCTAGAGCATGGCAGTGAGTTATGGTGGATGGAAGGAGAAGTGTGGACTCATGATGGAGAAGACAAAGACACTGTTTGTTACACAAGTGAATTAGGTTCCAAGATTGAGACTTGGACTCATAAACACAATCTTGTGTATGTGGACAATGACATTGACACTTCACTGAAAAGAAAAGAGTACTATAATTGTCTTAAGAAAAGGAAGCAAGTACAATTCTTTATAGGAAAGTAGGAAATTGCAGTAGGCACCACTATGCATATGGGATAGGTTAGCATGCATATCCTTGGCCCTAAAGCTCCATACAAAGAGGCTGTTTAGTGAGTGTGATTGCTGATTCTCAACACCCCTCCTCAATCACAACTAGAAAGGCACAAAGTGTGTAGAGGTTGTAATGAGAACCACCTGCAAAGTGTGGGCACACCACAAACATGGTAGACACCACAGGCTATCGCAGAAAAGGCTAAGTGTAGGCACCAAAACATGATGGACATCCAGAGGCTGTAACAAGGGCCTCACAAAGTGTACAGGGACTGTAATGCCAAGTTACATAAGGAGTTTACAAAGCTTATGGCAGGAAGCATTAGGGCAAGGAAATACAAGGCTTTTAAAACAGTCTATCAGAGTTATGAGAGTAGAAGGACTGATGAGTCTTGTCCTTCCGATCCTGGTAGTCTTCATCTTCATCTTCTTCTTCCTTTGCTCCATTTTCTTCTTTTTCTTTGACTGCGACTAGATAGGCCTTTTGGGATCTCTTTCTTGCGTGGCAGAACTTCTCGGTGTGTCCGGTCCTTTTGCAGAAGTCACAGAAGAGCTGATCCTTCTTGCCTTTGTACCTGTTGCCAACATATAATGCATGCTCATCTCTAGAGGTACTTGGTTCTTCCTTAGTTTTTAGCTTCTTTTCCTCTTCTAATAGTGATGCCTGGATATCAACAAGTTCAGGATTTGGCATGTTGATTAAAGTTGTTGATACATTATTATATTCAGGAGGCAAACTCTTAAGTAGAACACTGATGCAAACATCTTCGTCCATTTTAATGTTGATTCCTGCAAGTTGGGTTAGGAGTCCTTCCATGGTGTGCTGGACTTCATTTCAAGCCTGAAGAACTCAATCAGGAGACCATACTTTGATGATTTAGATTGTGCACCGAACAAGATGTCAAGTCTCTTCCATGTATCCTGTGAGGTCTCACAGTTATCCACATGGTGGATATAACTGTCGTCTAGCTCCAGTTTGATAATGCCATGGGCTCTGTCATCATTCTTTTGCCAAGTAGTTGCAAGGTCCGCGTCTCGAGGTTTCTTCTCTTTGCCATTTATAATGGCCTAGAGACCCTTTTTCATCAAGATGAGCTTGATGCGGGTTTGCCAGGTGTGAAACCCGACTCCTTTGAATCGAGCATTTGGAGAGTCTTTTCCCATGTTGAGGTTGCAAGATCAGCAACAAATCAACACCAGAATTCTGAGATTTTATCAATAGAAGAGCAGATTGCAATGTGTCAAGAGACACAGTTAATGACAGTGTGAAAACACACTATGTCAGTGTTGATGTTGAGCTTGATTCTTCTTGTTCGGGATCGTTCGGTCGTTCTTCAATCTTCTTAGGTCCTTCCCCTCCTTGATTTGATTCTGGGTCAATGGATTAGAGTGGGCTTTAGCTTGGTTTAGTGTCAGGAGTGAGAAAAATGAGGAAAAAAAAGCTTGAGACATTTTGGCTATGGCTGACAGTTTAGGGTTTCAGAGAGAGGCCTGGTTTTTTTGCAGATTGCAGGAGCTATGGTTGATCATTTCCAAAACCTTTTTTTATGGAAATGTAGCTCTTTCCAAGGCCTATCAAAGCCCTATGATCTTCGTCAGCATCGCGACGTGTGCAGGCAGAATATGACGTACGAATCAGCAGTAGTGCAGTCTGGACAGCGACGACGAATTTTCGCAATGCTGGAGTTACAGGTCACCAACGTTATGGATTGAGGTGCTGGGATGAAGTGCCTTGAAGTGAGGGACAATTCCTTGGAAGGAAGCAAGTGAAGATATGCCCTGTAAGTGGAGATCCAACTCCTCCAACAGAGATAGGTTGTAGGTTGGCTATGGCTGCCAAGGGGTAGAGAGTGAAAATGGAGTTGGAGATGAAGTCAAACACTTGAGTTGAGCTGGATAGAGATTATGAGAAACTGAGAGAGCAGAGAGAGAACCTGAAACATGCTAAGCCATGCTCAGCTGGGCTCTGATACCATGTGAAAGATGCAGGATCTAGAGCATGGCAGTGAGTTATGGTGGATGGAAGGAGAAGTGTGGACTCATGATGGAGAAGACAAAGACATTGTTTGTTACACAAGTGAATTAGGTTCCAAGATTGAGACTTGGACTCATAAACACAATCTTGTGTATGTGGACAATGACATTGACACTTCACTGAAAAGAAAAGTGTACTATAATTGTCTTAAGAAAAGGAAGCAAGTACAATGCTTTATAGGAAAGTAGAAAACTGCAGTAGGCACCACTATGCATATGGGATAGGTTAGCCTGCATATCCTTGGCCCTGAAGCTCTATACAAAGAGGCTATTTAGTGAGTGTGATTGCTGATTCTCAACAAGAAGGTCATGGTGTTTGGATTTGCAATACCATCTTCTCTTGCTTGTGATACTGGACAACTAGTAGGGCCTATGATAGATATGAACAATCGTAAATGAGTGTTATAAACTTACTAGCATATATAGCCCCCAACCCAAACACGTGCATGCTCTCTTGATAAACGGCATGCCTAAGCACAAGTTGTTGACATTGGCACATTTAAATCTCAACAAGTAACCTAACGATCCATTGTTGGTATGTTATTATAAAAGTGTAGTTAACTCATCAATATTCAAGGACTCAAATAATATTCCTAACTATTATCCCGAACATATCTCATTTAATTTTTTGCATAACATTGATGGCACTCCATCTTTTAATATTTCCCTATTATTCATTTCAAGATTTAAGTTTTTCCAACCTCACTTATGATTTGAAAAGTTGTGTGAAAGTAATTCACTCAATTCTTATGCAAGAGTTAGAGGCTGTGGGGGAACTAATACAAGTCACAAACTCGGGCCCCCTTACTCCAATGGAGAGGACTAAAAGGGCACTTAGGTAACTTCCAAGTTAGCCCATAAAAACAACTTTACAAAGTAGATGCAAAAACATTCAACTTAATGACTATCACTAAAAGAGTATTAAGCTAACTTCCAAGTTATGGAGTTTTTTATCTATCGAGTGCTTTGCAATTTACCATGTTTTTTGACTATGTAGATAAGAACTTAAGACCTTATCATATTATTCCAAGCATCCTTCAATTATGGGTTGAATCCTTCTCCTTTTAGAGAGGAGGCGATGAACCTAAATAGAGACTAGCTTCCATTTCTTTCTCTAACTAAACCGATCCTTCTTAGATGGACTTCCTAGGAACCTCACATTTCAAGAGATCATAGAGAGCCAATTAATTAACATTGTATCTTTGTTTGAGCCTCCATAATCTTGAATAAAAAAATAGTCTTGTCAACGAAACATTTGCAAGCAAGCTTTTAAAGGGAAAGCTTTTCTTTCTCACCTCCATTAGATGCCGAAGACTTTGGTGGTTGAATTTCTTTATTTCCATCTTGCTTTAACTTTGACATCTCTAGGATTTGGGTTCCTCCTAAATTTGAGGGTTGTTTGTTTTCTTGGATTTACCCTTCTCAATCTATGAGCTTTTTTCTTTTTACTTCTTTTGTGACTATGTTGCATGAAGTTCTTCCTTATCTTCACTCTTTTCTCCTTGGGTGCTTCTTAGCTCCATTCCTTTGCAAAGCACCCACGTTCTTTGCATATAAAGCATGTAACCAAGAAGAGAGATAATTCTATATTGACCAGTAACTCAATCCCATTAGGATCATTGATGCCATGAGCCATATTCCACGGTGAAACAAGAGTCCTACTTCACTTCTAGTGTCTTATATGATAATCTAGGCTATGGATCTTCAACCTTCATTAATCTCACTGGATTCATGATGCCAAAATTAGGCCTTTCCTATGCATGTACACTGTTGCATGTTACTTGACTCACAACATACATAATGTACAAGATAATTAAATAAATTCCTCCATCATATGCTCAGTAATTAAGGTCTGATGCTAAAAATCTTGAAAACACCCAAATTCTTTAGAATCAAGCAACTACAGCTCCAATTTTGCTATTGGGAAGCAGGGATCCCTTAGCAACTTTGCTAACTCATTTAATCTTAGGTAAATAAGCTTGCTTTTGCTCACATTAGTCACAACCCCAGATAGCTCTAGAAAACTTTCATACACTTTCATCAAATACATCTACTAGTTGCCTCTCTACTTGCACAATATTGGTAAGTTATTGTTGGCAAAGAATTGGGAGACCAAGTGTCTTCTTAATGGTATAGGAAGCCCCTTGCTTACTCCATGTTGCACCTTCAAATCCAAATTCCTAAGCAAAGGGTTGGTGATTATGGTAGCAAAGAGGAATGGGACAATGGGACACCCTTTGGCATCGACATCTTGACCTCAAATGGACCTAAGCATAGACCATTTACAAATACATTCCAAAGAGGATGAAACATCCCTACATAAATTCCAAGATTCCTCATCCATCATCTATCATAGTGATGAACTCTTGTTGCTTCTTTTGCTTCATCAATTCATAAAATTAATTGGTCGAAGAACTAGTCCCATAAGATATCATTTCCCTTAGACTAAATTTTGGCAACTTCACCTTTATGTTTTTGCAAATCCTCCATGTAATGCTCCACTTCTTTGAGAATTTGATAAAATATCCCATTACTAGAACACTTAGAAAGAGTCATAATAATATACTCATTGCATTGCTAACTACTAACATGCAACCCTCTTTGAAGTCAATCTTGATCTTTGCCATACATATTGGTAATCTCAGTTATGATAGCAATGGATCTCATCTAGTTCTACATTGGATTAGACATTGGATTGTTGGTTTGTTTCCAAGCATCCTTCAATTATAAGTTGAATCCTTCCCTTTCTAGAAAGGAGGTGTTGAAAGAGAGGGGCTTCCATTTCTTTCTCCTACTAAACACATCCTTCTTGGATGGACTTCCTAGGCACCTCAAAATTCTAAGAGATCATAGTGAGCCAACTAATTAACATTATATCTTTGTTCGAACCTCCATATTAATCCAAAATAGCAAAATAGCCTTGTCAACAAAACATTTGGAAGAAGCTTTTAAAGGGAAATTTTTTATTTCTTACCTCCATTAGACTTCAAAGAATTTGGTGGTTGAAATTATTTGTTTCCATCCCACTTTAACTTCAGCATCTCTAGGATCACGATTGATAATTAGGTTTCTCCTTAGGTTCCTCCTTTTGAGGCTTGTTTGTTTCCTTGAATATACCCTTCTCAATCTATGTTTTTTCCTTTTTTCTTCTTTTGAAGTCCTTCCTTATCTCCACTATTTTCTCCTTTGCTTCTTCTTATCTCAATTCCCTTTTGGGCATTCCTTTGCAAAGCACCCATCTTCTTTGCATTTGAAGCATGTATCCAAGAAGAGGGAGAATTTGACATCGACCAAGAACTCAATCTCATTAGGATCAAAAATTTGGAGCATGTCAAGGATCTTTTTCCTCTTATCCCAAAGTACAAGAGGTCAGTTGCTCCACTAGTTGATATTATTGTAAGAACATAGAGCGCTCTACCTAGCACTTCTACTAGCACATTACTTCTCCATCTAGCAAAGTAAGAAGTCCATGAAAACTAGCCCATATTGGGCATTCAATTTGCAAGACCTCCTCAGGAATAAAATCATGATGCCATGGAAGCATGTAATTAAGGCTCACTTTAAGCCAAACAAGTGAACCCAAAACCCAATCTCTTTTTGCTTTAGATGAAAGCAAGACCCAAAAGAATTCTAATGGCAAGAAAAACAATGTGAGCACCACTTTGATCCATAGGTGAGCCAAAATAATCTAGCAAACTCATCCTCAAGGGGGACCTTCCCTTAAAATACATGTACATGTTGCATAGAGAATACTTAGCATTGCTTTGCCGAATGCATGGCAACAAGGATACCACTCATGCATATAGCACTTGCTTCCCAAATTCTATTGTGACTCTCTTTTAATTCTCATTGAAACATTTTTTGTCACCCCACATCTTCTTCTCTAGCTCTTCCATGTTTATGCTAGCAACGACAATGTTAGCATAATCCATCTCCATCCCATTGTCTTGCTTCTATTGCTTTATGTTAGTGCTATGTGTTCCATCATCTCTTACTCCTTGTTCACCCCCTGAATATGCTACATGCATGAAAGTGGGAGTATATGCCACATGTTGGTAGAAAATGTTGCTTTTTTAATGAACTTAATACAACTACTCTATTTAATACATCATGTGCCATGACCATCTATTGAGAGATCCCCTCTTCAAGTTTCCACATACTCAAGAGGTTCTATGTCTTTCATTTAAGGAAAAGGCTATTACAATTTGAACTATTTCTATTTTGCTAATGGATGGATATGCTCCTTGTTTGTAAGGGGCTCAAATAACTTTTGATAAGTATTTGTGCTTGTATGGATGCTAGGTATATCCCACCCTTCAGGGGGATTTGAGGGGAATTTCAAGATTTAGAGCCATGGCATTGAGTTGAATTGAATGAGATTCTTCTTTGTTTTAATGTGACAAGGAAATATTTATATTATTAAAAATGATATTTTATTTATGGATGTGTAAACTATTTGTGCTATGTGAGTAAGAATTAAAAGTTATCAAATTGCACAAATGTATCTTATAGCACATGTACATTTTGGATGCATACAAACATATCCATTACAAGTGTGTATCGACATTGTCTTATTTGAGATTGACTATGTGGTTGATGGTTAGGCCTATCAATTGTGATGTATATTACTTAACATGACTATATAAGCATGACTATGTTAGATATTCTATACAAATTTGTTTTGATTTACTATGCATGCACATTATCCTATGATCCATAGCTTCATAATTGTATCCAATAAACATGGCTATATTAGGTGATATATAGAAATTTGCCTTACTTTACCATATGAATACTTATTTTACTAGTTATAGCTTCATCTAGTAAAATTAAAAACCTAGTTCCAATTTAAAAAACCCTAGTTACTAACTAGAAAAAATGTGTATTTACTAGTTATAAGGCTATTTACCATCTAGTTTAGTGTCTAAAGTTCCTTGTGTCGAGCCGGTAACATAAGCTGCAAAAGCCATCATCATGTAGATGGCGATAGTGAAGACAATTTGGGGTTGTGATAGATATCAAACGGGAATTAGTATTGTAATCACATGAGCTGGCCGATCCACCACTACGAGTCCATCCATCATAGTGGATCATGGACCCCTGTGCAATTAAAAGTTTTAACTTCTTCTTGCATGATCTCGATGATTGCAGACCTTCAATCAATGCAGGCAAGAACGTTGTGTGTATCCACTCTGAGACACCATCCTTTCTCAAAAGCTTCGGCTGAGATTAGAAGCCTTGACAAAAGCCTCACGTTCAAACCTATCCCAGCATCACTATCTTCCTTCAGAGTGAAGACGACTAAAAAGTTCGGTAAGATCTTCAATTAAATATAAGTCAACTTCCAACATTATATATTGGTAGCTTTTCCATAAGATAGAGAAGACTCGGAATATCTTTGCTTTTTGTGGGAAGTGTCACCACCAAATTTGAACCAGAAGTCACACCATGGAGTAAATATTGCATATTCTTGTTGCTCTGAATTCAATCATTTATGTGTCTATATATATGGAACTATCTTGTTTGGTTCTTGACCTATAGAGCACCAAAGAAGATTTGTTTCAATTTTTGGCGTTGTCGTAGAGTTCACGCAAGAGCTATAGAACACAGGGTTCAAGAAATAGCAAGGAAAGAAACTAACAAGAAGAAAACGAAGTTTTGATGCCAAAGCTCACTATATTCCTTATCAAGTGAGTTACATGAGGTCCATGTTCAGAAAAAGCTGTACATATCCAGCTTTACATTCAGATGTTCGAGTTCAGTTTTCCCAATAATAGATATCGCTTGCTCATAAGAGCTGAACAATTTGGGAATGGTCAGTAGACCCTTTCAGCTTCAAGCATCCTTGCCTCTATTAGCCACTTGTTATAGAGATCATACCATTTTTGAGAGAGAACAGGCAGGCACTGATCAAGACCAAGTGTTTGAATGCACCCAAATTGAGGACAATGAATAGGAATAAGACCTGGCTGCACCTTAACTTCTAAATGCTGGATAATACATATATGGCAAAATTCTGTGCAGAATAAACGGCTGTTTCCCCTCTCTGAATGCAACCGTAGTTGATTTTAGAAACAGAACCAGTGGCAATTTGTTTACGACATGGGCAGAAAACTAGGTGTCCTTACTACAGAGAAACCAGGCTGTGAGTGTTGGCACAGTAACAAGGATGCCATCTTTGCGAAGAGCGATTCCATCAATGCCAAAATGGAGAGGATCAAAATGTCGCTGATAGGAATGGATTTTCTTCAAGAGTAATTACTTCCAGGAAATTGAATGTTCTCAACATCCTGATGTGTACAAAATTGAAGACTTGCGAGATGGTATGTCGGATATACTATTTGTGAACTCCATATGCAAAAACTGATCGACAAAAATAACCATGGAGACTATATTGCTGATCTGCACCTTCAATTCAACCTTCAATGTTCTTCACAGTAAAGGCCAAAAGTTGACCAGAAATTTTAATCTTTGTTTTGGGGTTGGATTCATTCGGCTCAACGATGAGCTCTGTGTTGCTCACCTAGGGATGAATTTCAGCGCCCATTCACTGGTATATCATTAATTAAAAAGGATGGCATTAGCTGCAGTAATACAATCGTGATTCGTCATGTACATAGAGCGCCTTCGAAGAGAGCAAAGAGTCCATTGTGTTGTTGGACCAGAGGATAGATACATCAGAAGAAAAGCAGCTTCCTCATCATCTTTTGCAATCACTCTTCATAGAGGTTGTTTCTCTGACGTCACAGGTCTGCTCAATTCAGATCTAGGAGAAGCCCTTGGTACAATTGAGGGAGACTACAAATTCCATGTTAGCCAGCCGTCCCGGCCTGTCCGAGCTAGATCTTTGTGAGAGAGAGGATCTCTCACATGGCCTGCAGTGATGTTTCTCACCTTTGCTTTAGACCACACGCTTCTCTTTTGTTGTTGATACGTTGCTTCAATAACTGCAAGTTGAGTGCTGCAGGGAAGGGAAAGAGGAAAATAAGGACACGGACGAAGATACGCCGCTGCTCAACAGGTCGGGTCTTTTGTCCTGCAACCGATGATTGAATGCAACAAACGATATACGAATGATGTCTGTTGCCCCACTTTGACCAACGTACAACAACATCTGTATGCTCTAATAGGGAGTGAGTGGAGAGCACACTGTTGTAAGGCTCCACTACAACTGTAGAGACCTGAGGTGAAGGATAAATGGAGAATCCAAGCTTGGACTTTTTGCCATAATCAACAAAAAGTTGTTTCAGTAGAAGAGATCTCGATCAAGGCAAAGGTCCACTATTTCCTTTCCCACTGTGTAATGTCCACCAGAAAGCGCAACCTACAGCTCCCTCGTTCCTTCTGTTCCCTTTCCATCATCTTCCATGACTTTCCCTCTTTTTCCAGCAGTATCCCCCAAATTAGATTCCCCATACCCCTAAAAGAGAGCACACCAACTATAGCGGATTCCCCTCAAAACAGGGCAAGTCGCTATATCTCCTTTACTTCAGACTTTGTCAGCTGCCAAGACATGTGGATATTGTTCTCATGAACCTTCTTTTTAATTGGTAAATTCTGGAATTTGCTGGATTGACACGTTCTATGGGGATGCAGTCTTTGAGACAACTGCAGAGATTCCTCCCATCAAAGGCAAAGGCATATGAACCCTTCTTCTCCATGACATGTAGTGATAATGTATCTTCTTCAAAAATGATTTGTCCCGCATATTTTGTCTATCTTGTTCTCGTGTAACCTCTATCTTCATAGCTTAAATGTCGGCTTCAACAAAGCTTCCTTTGATTCCACAATTCCCTGCACTTTTCTTAGAGATCATCATTGAAATTATCAGCTTGATAATGTCCTTTGGCATCAGTTTTTCATATTTTTCTAACACACACACATCATGCATCCAAACAGAAACACACACACTAGCGGAATATATACATTGAATGCGGGTACTGAAAGGACGGATTATCGTAATACATCAATCACACACAATGAATCACACGCGGAAAAATAACACAAATGCACAACAAAATAAATGGAGGTGTATATGGCTCGGATGCGCAGCAGCACGACATCCACCCCCATCTAAACCTGCGCATCCTCCGAATGAGCCAACTATTCAGGATCATTCAAGTCCACAAACAGGTCGAGTCCTTCTTCAGTTTCTAGTAGACCTGTTTCTCCATTAGCTTCATCATCCATATTCTTTGCTTCTTCTGCTTGACTTTCTTATACCTGCTCTTCTTCTGCCAATGCTTCAAGTGAATATTGTTCATATTCTCTTCTCTTGAAAATCTTGACCCATTTTCCAGCAATGGGCACCCTCAATATTGTTCCATCTAATTCAGCCAACTCATAGGTACCATTGTCAAAAACCTGTTTCACCTCATACAGTCCAAACCATCTTTGAACCATTTTTCTCATGCTACTATGCTGATTCTCTAGACTACTGTCGTAGACTAGAACCCAATCTCCTTCTTTTATGGCTCTAGGCCTCAAGTGATGCCTCAAATCAAACCTATCCTTGTTTCTGAGTCGGGCTGCCTTCAAACGATCAACTGTTAGCTGCACATCTTCTGTTCTTCTCTCTAGTTGATGAATCCGAAGAGCTAGAAGCTCCTCCCTTGATAAATTCTCATGCCATGGAAGAAAACTCCACGTGAGAGCACAGATTTTAGTAGGCATGACAGGTTTTTGCCCATACATCAACTCTGCAGGCATATATCCAGTAGTCACACTATGTGTAGAGCGGTCTGCCCACAATGCAAAAGGTAGTAATCTCGGCCAATCTCCAATCCGACCTCTACAAGCTTTTGCCAATGCTTTAACTATCGGCGGATGTCCTCTTTCGCTCTTGACATTTCCCTCTGGATTATAGGCAATAGTAAGAGCCAACTTAATCCCAAGCCGTGAGAAAAATTCTCTAGCTTCGTCTGCATCTAGCTCTCCATGATCAGCTGTAATCTTGCCTATACATCCATACTTGCAAAATATTTCTTCCAACAAGAATTTACATACTGTAGTGGTGGTCTTCGTCTGTAAAGATCTGCCTTCAACATAGTTTGTAAGATCCTCCCTAGCCAAGACAAGATATCTCATCTGCCAAAGTCCCACTGGTAAAGTAACCAAGTCTACCACCCACTTAAAATGCATACATAGTGGATAGGTCGGATGCAACTCATCACGATGCCGCACTAAAGAGTAAAGCTGTCAGTCCCTGCAAGTCTTCACAAAGTGGGAAACATCTTTATACATCTCTTTCCACCAGTATCTTTCTTTGATTTTCTCATAGGTAGCCCACACACCTCTATGACTAGCCCATGAACTCTCATGAATCTCTCGCATAATCTGTATCTACATCGCTACCTCACAAACTACTCTCAAGGGTAAGCCGCCTCTCTTCTTTGGATGCTTCCAAAGAAAACCATCTTCAAGAAATACCCATAAGCCTTCCTTTTGATTTTCTTGAATTCATCATCTGTCCAATCAGCTCTTCGAGTCAATGAACTTAGATACTGTCCAATTTGCAGCCACTCGTCAACATAAAGTTCTTCAATAAAGGCTTCAACAATAGATACATGACAATCATGAACAAGGACAGAAGCTGCAAACTCTGTCTCATCATCTTCTGCAAGCATTGACTCCTCATCCTCATATCTCGCTCTAGATAGCATGTCAGCAAAACTGAATTATCTTTCCCTGCTATGTGTCGAAATTTTGGATTCAATGATTTGATATAGGCAATCCACCGAAGCATCGCTATATCTGGAGTCGAGCAGCTAGTAATCATGCCAAGCAAAGGCAAACAATCTGTTTCCACAACAACTGAAGCTCCAATAAAATACCCTTTGTCACACTTCATTGCAGTGACTACTCCCCACAACTCTCTTTTAATCTATGGATATATCCTCTATCGCTCATTAAGAACTTTAGCTCCAAAGCGGATTGCATATCTATTTCCATCAGCATCATCCTATCCCACTGCCCAACCTATGCCAATAGGGCTAGTATCAACTGTCAACATGATTGGCCGTCCACACTGATAATCCGCCTTGCGAAGAGTAGGAGCTGATTGCAACAGCTTCTTGAGTTTACGCATGGCTTTTGAATGCTTCTCATCCCAATGAAATTTCTGCCCCTTTCAAAGCAACTGATAGAGAACATCTGCTATGTGAGAAAAATGAGGAATCCAAATCATGTAAAATACACAAGCTCCCACAAATCTCCGCACCTCTGAAGTAGTTGAGCAATACTCTGCAATCCTGCTTATGGCATCCACCTTTGCAGGTGAAGGCTTCCTGCCATAATATCCAACCATATGCCCAACTATGATGACTTCATTAACACCAAAGACAGATTTCAGCCCTGAAAGAGTCAAGTTTACCTCCTCTAATCGTGTCAATATTTTCTCACAAGCAACCAAGTGTTCAGCCACAAACTGTCTACATCCTCGCAAATCAAGACTTTCATTCTTTTCTTCTTCTGCACAACCCTTAATAGGCACATCATCTAGGAAGGGCATGGTATACTACGGAATATAGTCTCATAGAACTCTATGCATAGCATTCATCATATGAGCAACTGAGTTGGTGGTACCTTGAGGCAAGGTACACATCCTCACAAGACCAATAGGTGTCCACATAGTAGTAATATCCCTGCTTTCCAAGGCAAGCTGAAATTGATCATAACTTGAATACAAGTCACCTAGAGAATAGATGGCTCGTCCTGCAAAAGCCTCAGCAAATTCATCCACAACTGGACCTGTTCCCACATTCTTGATCGTCACTTTGTTCACGGGCTGCATATCTTGAATAAATCTCAAAGTACCATTCTTCTTTGGTACAGTAAACCACCTGTTAGAATAGGGCGCAGAAGAGGGTTCCAAAATCCCCATCTTAATCTTCTCATTCAGCAACTCTATCATCTTTGGCAAGTGTGCTTTAGGCACTGGTATAGGACGTATATTCCATGGTACATGAGGGACAGTGAAGATGACCATAGGCGCAACCAATTCGGGACTAATGCAACCAATTTCATTAGGAAAGAAAGCAAATGCCTTACCATGACGTCCAAGCATCTCTCTAAAATATTCTTTTTCCACTGGAATTAAGAAATCATCATTTCCAATCTTCAATTCTGCAAGAGTTTCAGCTGTAAATTTATGTCCAATATTTGCAGGATCTCTCAACATAGACTGCTTCATAGCTTTTTCTATCTGCTCATTACTATCAGGAGGAAGCGGCCCTGCAACCGGCTTAACCTTTTTATCAACTGTTTTATACTTCGTGTCAACCTTGGCATCAGTCAGGCTCTCTTTTCTTTGCTACAATTTCTGCAAATTTTCAGCAACTCTCAACTTTGTTGGCTGAAAGATTTCAGCCCTTTGCTCTATGGACTGCATGGGTGCAGCCTAAAACTCTGTATGCTGAAATTTTTCAGCATTAAACTTTGTTGGCTGAATGAATTTAGCCCTCGGCTCTATGGACTGCATGGGTGCAGCCTCATACTCCATATGCTGAATTTTTCCAGCATTTAACTCTGTTGGCTGAAAGGTTTCAGCCCTCTGCAACTCTGTAAGTTGATCAAGATCAGCCATAAATTTAGTTTGCTGAGTTTTCTCAGCCTCTAACTCTGTTTTCAGCATAAAATCAGAAATTTCATGAAACATATCCAAGGTTTGCACAGGTATGATCTTTGAACCCTTACATACATCAGTTTTCAACATTGTTCCCATCTCAAACAATGTATCTGCATAAGACATCCCTTCATACAGTCCATCTACATGCTCTTCTGCTTGCAAAATACCTGCAATCTTCAACTCTTTCTCCTTACGACCAATGTACTGCCTGGTAGCTCTAGGAAAATCTGAAATTTTATGATAACTCACTGAACTATCTGAAGAAAAACCAACAAAATTAGTGGAGAAAGAATGGCTTCCAGGAGGCGAGATCTCCTCTTTTCTCCGCTCCGTACCACTGGCGTCTCGCAAGACAGCGGTACCTAATGAAAATCCAACTCCTTCGCAGGTAGTGGTGCCTCACGCAAGGAATCCCTGTTTCTCGGATGATTTACCCCAACAGTCATAAACTGAACAGCTCGCATACCATCCTTACTGCGTATCCGTGCATAGGCTGAGCCGTCATCCATCACTTTCGTCTCCATTTTTGCTTTTGTAATGAAAGGCTGTCCAAGAATAATCGGATAAGAGCAAGAATCCTGAACAAAGCAATGATAATCCTCTTCAACATTACCAATAGAAATTCCCATGCTCGGACAAGCAGCATACATATCACCAGAAGTATTATTGGCGGCTCTTATGCGCCAGCCATGCTCTGCATCCATAGGCCACTTGCCACTCTCATAAACACCTCGAGCAATAAGATTACTCTCGGAACCATGATCGACTAAAGCGACCAAAGGAATCTGTTTCTCTCCAATCCTTACCACCATCTCAGTGGTTGCTCTAGCCCAATGACTACGTGAAAAATGGCTGCGAGGAATGAGAATGGGGGTATCATCATCTTCATACTGCATAGGCTGAACTATTTTCTCCAATTGCGGATTGACAGAAGCATTCTCAACCATCACTGCATCATCATGCTCTTCCCCAAGAGCTCCATGCCATAATCCCTGTAAAACAGGTCCTTCCATCGCATGTCGTTTCCTCCGCAAAAGATCCTGCATCTGATCCTGTATTTCTCTTCTAGCAATCCCAAGAGCTTCTCCAACAGTAAAAGTGACTTCACTATTCAAAATTCTTTCATGAAAAATCTTACTCATATCCGTCTGCATATCAAGGTCTGACAAGAGCTTGAATCCTGGTTCCTTTCTTGGTTGCCTCTTCTCTTTCATCTGCTTGTCTCCCATAGGTTATTCAGGACCTGATTGAGCTGGAGAACTTGACATAGGTGGAGCTGTAACAGGTGGTGAAACAAAGTCACCCCCTCTAGTCTTTTTGGAGGTGCTGAGACCCTCCTCATCTCTTCTTCTCTTTTCCTCAACCATGGCATCTAAACCCTATGTTTTTGCCATATAAGCAAAAATAGAATACCTGTCAACAGGAGAATCCCAACCCATTTCTCCTCGGATGCTGGAGCCCACACAAGTCATAGTAGATGCCTGAACTTTCCCTCTTCTCGCTATCTCCAAGGCAGAGGACCATAAAGCAGAGTCTCCATCTGATTTCTGGTCAAGCTGGACTCCATAAGCTGAAGCATCTCCTCTAACACTCACGTAAGCTGATTGCGCAGCCATATCATCAACAAGCTTCTTCATACCTCCCTTACCAAAGTTCGTGTCAAGAGGAGCACCAGTCTCTGTCATCCATATCTTCCCATCTTGTCCCCAGAACACTACATTCTTCTTACGTGCTTCTTGAAAAGCATCACAATCTCTGCAGTGTTGGTGCTCTGTACTATCGCACCAAATACATCGTCTCCCTTTTCTTTGACCAGCTGGAAAAGGAGTCGCTAGAGCACGTGCTACAACCGGTACTGACATAAGTTGCTCTTTTAACTTACCAACTTCAGCTTTGACTGCTTCAATTGTCAAATCTGCCAAGCCTTTAATAACATCATCTACAGATAAGGGCACTGGAGCAACAGGAACTGGTGGATTTACAACAGGAGGAGTAGGCTTAGGCATAGAACTTGCAGCAAGGGTAGAAGAAGAAGTCTCCAAGGATTTTTCAGAAGCAGATCCTGTATTACGATGCAATCGTACTCTCCTGCGCTGCTTCTTAACAAGAGCATTCACAGCATCAATGACATGTCTCCACTCGGTCTTTAAACCTGAATCAGTAGCTTGATCTTCCAAAAGATCATCCAACTTTTCCTGTAAATCAACATCAGCGGCTTGTAAAAATAATTCCACCTTTTGCATCTCCAAAGCTTGCTGCTTAGTTCCATCCAACTGATCATAGCGGCTCTCAAACTCTCGCAGAAGGGCGGTAACTGAAAGTCCCTTATTAGGCATAGAAACCCATGCTAAGAAATTCTTGCAGTTCATAAGACCTGTATCCTCCAGGAAATATTCATCTTTTAATGCCTTCTTAAACTCTGCCCAACCTGCATGTGTTTCTTGAATTTCTGAAATTCGGACTTCAAGAGCGCGCACCACAATCCGCAAGAAGTAGCGGCTCCAAACATCTTGAGAAACCCCAAAAAACTTAATCTTTTCTTAATACAAATGCAGATAAGTTGACACTTGTTGGCCGTTAAACTGCTTCATCTCCTGTTGGACAGCTTTCAAGGCATCCATGCCATCACTATCACGTTTCGCGTGAGCTTGCTGCTGCATATAGGTTGTAAACGATTGAAACAGGTTCTTCATGACATTGTCATCTGTCATCTCTTCTTGCGAGTCTCCCATCTTGCTGAAAAGTGACGCAGCACTTTCACATCGCGTTCACCAGAAATGTCGTAGAGTTCACGCAAGAGCTGCAGAACACGGGGTTCAAGAAATAGCAAGGAAAGAAACTAACAAGAAGAAAATGAAGTTTTGATGCCAAAGTTCACTATATTCCTTATCAAGTGAGTTACATGAGGTCCATGTTCAGAAAAAGCTGTACATATCTAGCTTTACATTCAGATGTTCAAGTTCAGTTTTCCCAATAATAGATATCGCCTACTCATAAGAGCTGAACAATTTGGGAATGGTCAGTAGACCCTTTCAGCTTCAAGCATCCTTGCCTCTATTAGCCACTTGTTATCATGGAGAAACCAAAGTAATTGAGGCTATGGTAAGTGAGCGTAAATTATTTGATGGCCAGAATCTCTCAGTCTATCTTAAAGCTTTTGAAAGCCAGATGCGCTTCTTTGGAGTTTCTACCAACTAGAGCAACTATTTCCTATGGCTTGTCACGCCTGCTTTGCGGGTTAGAGTGACTAATTTATTTGTGCAAGATTCAAACTGGAATGTCTTCAAGAAGGTGTTCAAAGATGAATATTTTCTGGAGGATTATGGAATTGCTACATGGAAGACGTTTAGAGAATGGGTCTATCAGCCCAACAAAGGACTTGTTGCTTTTGAGTTATTGCATTAATTTGAATATCTTTATAACCAGTTAGATGCACTTGAGCAAAGAGCCCTAAACTTAGAGAAGGTGGAGTTATTCTTGTAGGCGGCTAATCCTGCACTTCAGGATGAGTTGGGAGAGCTTCTTAAAGATCATACGTAGACTATGGGAGATGGAAGGCTCGCTTACAAAATGGTATGCAAACACCTCTAATGATGTCTTCTCCTACCTCCACTTCTCCTAATTCTCCTATTTTTTCGTCCACTTCCTCTCCTACTTCACATCCCATGTCTATACCTACTTCTATGCCTATACCTATGCCTATTCCTGCTACAGTTATCAAGCCATCTGCAAAACCAACTATTGAAGACATGGTGGAAGAAATTTCAAAAAACTTGAAGGATCTTCAGATAAAGATGGCCAGAAGAGATCAACAACCACTTAACCCAGATCCAACTTTTATCCCATCCTCTTCTACTTCTATGAATTCTTCGAGAAATGATTGTGTTCGCCATTGCTACATATGGTGCGATAGTCCAGACCATGAGTGCAAGGGCTGTCAAGACTTTGAAGAAGTGAAAAGACTGAAGTTGGTGGTTTGGAAGGACAGGATGATATGTTTCGGAGACATAGAGCAAACACTCAAAACAAATTTTGACAAAGAAGATATGAAGAAATTATTGGAGGAAACTCTCTTATGTTCTTCTTATGTGAAGCAAGAGGCGGCAAGAGAAGTTGTTGCCTATGGTCTTCAATTGGATCAGTTACCAAATGATAAGTCTCCTTTATGGTCATGTGCACTGCACGCAGAAAAGAAAGGTAAAGCTTCATCATCTAAACTTCATCATCTAAACTTTCATTCATAGGAGATACAATTCGAAAAGGAACCGAATGGAACGATCACGTAGATGTCTTCTCTGTCTATGCTTATATTGCAAAATCTCAAGGGTTTGAAGCACTTGTTGAAAAAAAGTACAAAAGAGATAATGATCAACCTAAAGGATAAAATAAGACAACTAGGAGGAGTGAGCCAATTCTTCAGCCTTCTTCTTCAAGACTGGAGTAGAGTATGGCCAACGTGCAAAATCCAAAAGTGCAAGAAGACCAAAAGGCTCCAAAGTTAAAGGATTCAAAGCCGAAGAAGCAACCTGGATTCAAGTTGCTATCCGACATCGAGACTTCCAGAGACTTGAAAAAGGTACTTGAGAATCGAATTCTTAATTGCAGTATTTAATTTACACTTGGAGAAGTGATTTCCAAGAGAGAGTTTCATGATGTTATCATTGACGTCATTAAAAAAAGTGGAAATTTATGGAAGAGCCAACGCAGGATATGATCCGTCGCAAGGCTTTAGCTGTTGCCGAAGCTATTCTGTATGGATTATAGATTGAGGAGGTTGATTCTAAAGAAGAAACCTTTGAGGAGCCTATAGATGGAGCTCTCTGTATGCAGTCCAAGAAGTCTCTTCATCCTTCACTTCAGCCTGTATAGTATGATGAGAGCGAAGATGCACCTAGATTGGTTTCTCGTAGCCATTTTTCTCAAAGTCACTGGGCTCGTGCGACTACAAAAACTATCGTCAAGCTTAGTGAGACTAAAACTCCTTGTATTGCTCTTTTGGATCATGGTTCCTAGATTAATGTAATTGTGCGAGGTTTATATGATACTGGTAGATGGCCAGTTGATGTGGATCATGGTTGGTGCATGAGTGCGGACAATAACAATGCAAGAGATATATATACCTCTTGTCCAAATCTGAAGATTTCTATTCGAGATGTGGGTGAGTCTTATAATTTCTTTGTACAAAAATCTTGTCCTTATTATATTATTTTGGGGGAGCCATTTATTGCTGAGTCTTGGATGGAATCTAAGGTTCTGGATAATGGGTCTGTTTATGCATGGATCTGAAGCAAGGATGTCCAGTTCATGACTGTTTGTATCAATCGTCAAAGAAATAAGGATTCTTTGAGGGATTCCCCTCTTGAGGGATTCCCCTCTTCCAACAAGAGAGCCGAATTTTGCAAGGTACCATTGCCTTTTGCGAGATGATGGTGGTACAAATTAGGGAAAGCTCTCGCCTCCTGGCAACGACAGTTTTTCCTCATGTGTTTATGGTGTATCCACTGAAAATACTTTGTGTTTTCAGCAAATTTCTGATATGCATAGAGCTGGCAAAAAGTATGTAAAAAGAAAAGAAAAAGAATTGATGATTGCATGTGTTTTTTGCAAGAAGAAGACTAGATAGATGGTCTCTATGATTGCCTTTCATGCTCAGATACCATGGAAGAACTTTTGGTATTGCTAAATGCTAAGAATCAAGAGTTGCCATATGTCTTACAGGTTCATTGTCTAGTGATGTATTGTGAGATTGTTGATTTCATGCTTCAAAAGAATTTGGGTGCTGAGGATTCTCAGTAAAAAGTATTCTTTGCTGACATATTTCAGCAAAAAGATTTGGGTGTTCCTGTTTATACACAGCAAAATTTGTGTTTATCAGGGTATTTTCATCAAGGGGTGAAATTTGCAGGGTATAGCAGTGAAGCCAGAGTTTAGACAAAATAGAAGACACTTGACAAGAAGGTTGGACCAGTTGTAGGACCACTACCTTTGGACAGTGATGAGATGATTAGGAGACTTGCTATGCAACCTCCTTTGCGAGATCCTGCAAGTATTGGACATAAGTTTTCAAGTGAGACATTGAAAGAGATGAAGATTGGAACTAAAGATTTTCTACTTTCTGAAGAGGTAAGATGTTTTGAACAAATGTCATGTAGACATGAAAAGGCTTTTGACTTCTTTCCACTTGAGATTGGATGCGTTGATCCTAGGGTTGTGACGCCTATGGTTATTTTTACCATTCCACATGTCCCTTGGAATCTACGACCTATTCTTGTGCCGAGGGCTCACTTTCCCAAACTGGTAGAGCTCTTGAATGAGTGGATCAGGATGGGAATTCTAGAGCCATCTTCAGCTCTCTATTCCAACATATGGTTCATAGTTCCTAAGAAGAATGGGACACTCAGATTCATACAAGACCTACAGCCAGTAAACAAGGTCACTATATTCGAAATGTTAGTGCTGGACCTATCGTGGATGAGTTCGCTGAAACTTTTGCTGGTTATGCTATTTATTCTCTTGGTGATCTTTATTCCAGATATGATCAGTTCCAACTTGCCTTTGAAAGTAGAGATTTGACTACGATGAAGACACTTCTAGGTCTTGTCCAAATGTGTATGCTTTCGCAAGGAGCTACTAATTCGGTTGCCCATATGATGAATGGATGAACAAGGTTCTACGAGATTTTATTCCTAAGCTTACTATGCCTTTCATTGATGACTTACCTATCAAGGGATGTTTGGAAGAAGGTAAAGATGATTCTTTAAATGATCATGGATGTAGATTTTTTGTGGATTCACATATTAGAGATGTTGAGAGGATTATTTGCAGATTGGAAGAAGTAAATTTGACCTTGCCAGGATTGAAGTCTCGTTTTGGAGCCAAAGAAGTTTTGATTGTTGGTCAAATGTGTGGATATTATGGTAGGAAGCCTTCTCCGGCAAAGGTTGATGCCATAGAAAAGATTGAGGAGACTTTCTCCTCTACTTCGGAGGTTCGCAAGTTTCTTGGAGCTTGTGTGTTTTATCTTATTTGGATCCCTCACTTTGCTCATATTGTAGATGATCTTTATCGGCTCTTGAGAAAAGGGCAACATTTTTATTGGGAGATAAAGCATACGAAAGCCATGAAAACACTGAAGAAATTATTGAGATCTGCTCTGACTCTTCGAGAGGAAGATTATGAGTGTGGGAGACCTATTGTGCTTACTATTGATACTAGTTCTATCAGCATTAGATGGGTTGTTGGCCAAGATGATGCATATGGGAAGAGTTGTCACGGCTATCAAGAGTGACAAATAGTACTTCATCCGAGCTGCTGTGGTGGTTGGGACTGATTGTTTGCCTCTTCCAGGTATGATTATGAGTTGTCCTACGCCAGATATTGGCATGCTTAGGTGGATTAGGTACATAAACTCAATGAATCCTGAGTTTAGGCACATAGGAGGTAAAGATAACCCAAGTCCATCATAGTGGATCACGAACCCCTATGAAATTAAAAGTTTTAACTTCTTCTCCCATGAGCTTGATGATTGAGGACCTTCTATTGACGAAGGCAAGAATGTTGTGTGTATCCACTCTGAGATACCATCCTTTCTCAAAAGCTTTAGCTGATATTAGAAGCCTTGACAAAAGCCTCACGTTCAAACCTATCCTAGCATCACTATCTTCCTTCAGAGTGAAGACGACTAAAAAGTTCGGTGAGATCTTCAGTTAAATATGAGTCAACTTCCAATAGTATATACTGGCAGTTTTTCCATAAGATAGAGAAAACTTAGAATATCTTTGCTTTTTGTGGGAAGTGTCACCAACAAATTTGAACTAGAAGTCACACCATGAGTAAGTATTGCATATTCTTGTTGCTCTAAATTCAATCATTTATGTGTCTATATATATGGAACTACGTTGTTTGGTTCTTGAACTATAGAGCACCAAAGAAGATTTGTTTGAATTTTTGGTGTAAAGGAAGGTCCAAGCTTTATGATTAGAGGAGAATGTTTTTTTTTTGAAACTTGTGTCCTGAAGGGAACATAAATCTATGTTGACTTATTTCAAACAAGAGTTACCCTTAGCTCATGAACCTACCTTGAGAATTCTTCTTGCAACTAAACTTCTTCTTTTGTGAATTTGCCTTGAGTTAAGTACTCTTCTTCATCTTTTGCTCCCATCTCAAAGTGTCCCTACGGTCGAGCGACTTTCACGAACCCCGCACAAATCTCGTGTGACGACGACACGAAAGAAGGATACCAAAGTCATGCACTGAACATATTCGTGCCATTTTATTGGCTTGGATCTTGGAAAGCACAGCTTTATCATCCTTCTAACTGGATTATCCAATACGGTGCGATGGTGGAAGAGCGTTGGGAGTGCAAGAGGTCATTTGCTTCATATCGTCATTTGTGTCATGGATATAAAAAGTGAGCCATGTAAGCTAGTATTTGTCTTTTATACTTGTTTGATAGAAAGCACGTGGCATTGTATGATTGGCTAGGGTTTTTGAAGGCCATCCATGTGGCTGTCCACATGGCCAATCCCTGTCCTTGTCTATATGTACGTATAATTTGGCATTTATGGATTTTAAAGAAAATTATCAAGCCTAGCTAGATTTGAGCTCCTCCTACTATTCTACGTTTTTTATCAAGTCATATTCCACTCAACGATACATAGTGAGTATTTTTATCTCGTGCCATCGGCTCTATCGATTCGTGCCATATTGTGCACCCTTTGATATGAAGCGAGTGGGCTTTCTCATTGTGAGGGGAATTAGCTTTTTGTTCCATATCGTGGATCCTCTTATATGAAGTAAGCAAGCATTTGTCATGTGGTCATGTGCACCTTTTCGTGTCGTATTGTGCTTCCACTCATGTCTGAACCAAAGGATCTTCCAGGCTCCGAAGAGTTGGTCACCCCTAAGAGGAAAAGAAGAATCTTGTCTTCAAGGTCAACGGCCTTGGTTATCATGCCTTTTCCCATGAAATTCCCACAGCTTCTTCCCCTTGTTCAGCAGTGAGTGTGGGAATTCCTAGAAAGTCTCTAGTCAAGGGCAAGTCATCATTGAGGGTTCTTGGATTGTCTCATATCATAGAGGTTTATCCCTTAGAACGGCTCCTAGACTTTCTTCTTCATGGAATGGAGTTATCTTACTATGGAATTGCAAAGGATATTTTCAACACTGACTGGGATATTGACCTAGGGAGGTTAGTCATAAATATATGTATATATCACATGGGTTCAAAATATCATTTTTACAGATTTTTTACATACAGAAGGGTCCCATATAAAGGGGTTACTTATAGATTGAATAGAAAAGGGTTATGTTTTATTAAAGAAAAATTCACAAATAAGGATATTTATAAATAGGCCTTGAACGCACATGATATAGAGGGTATACATATAGTGAACTACTCAGGGATATTGACCATGACTTGAAATCTTGCAAGAAGTTTTTTGTGGAGGAGTTTGCTGAGTTTGAAGGTCTTGCATCTCCTGTGGTTGAAAGGGATGCAAAGAAATATGTTCATATACCTATTGGAAGCTCATCTTCAAAGAAGGCTTTGTTTTCAAGGAAGTGTACATCTCATTCTCTTGATAGGTTTTGTGCACCATATTTGTTTTGTTTTGCTCATTCTAGGAAATGTAGAATTATGTAAAAAACAACTGCATTCATTACATATACTCTTGTTAAATATCCTATCAAATTTTATGAACAACAATTAGAGGATCCAAAATGTTCCATCTTTTTCCTTTTGGATGAGGTGGCAAATGACAAGGATGTAGAGGAATGTTTGGACCGTGAGCAAGAAGCATATATTGATGGCAAACTAGATGTTTCCCAATTCAAAGATGAGACGATTATTTAAGAAAACCATGCAAATGTGGTGCACAGATCAGATGCCGTATGCTTGCGTAGTGAATGCCGGAAGGTCCCCAAGAATAAAAGAACTCTACTTTTTGCACAAAACTCAAGGTAAAAAGCATGCACGACATGAACAAGAGACCAATTGGGTGCAATCTCCCCCCATGCCTTTTGTGAGCGCTCCACAAAGCATGTATTTTATGTATTAATCATCTTCAAGCTCAAATAATAGCCCAAATTACAAAATAGCACGCTTTTGGCTTTTGAGTTTGCTTTAGCATAAAATAGAAATAAAGCTAATGGGCAGCGCCCAAAGAGTCAGGCATACCCAATACAATGTCCAAATACAAATATCATAATCGTGCGCCCATGAGCATACAAAATAACAAATAAATATCCAATGCCTCAATAAATAGGCGCGACAAAATATAGGCGCCATGCCTAAGGTATGTGCCCATCAAAATATAAGTGATAACTCGAATACTCGCTATCCTCCAATGCTTTCCTCTGCCACTACTGCTATCTCTACACATCAACTGAAGCATTCACAATCGTTAGTAAAATAATACAATTAAATCGACAAAAATAAATACCTAGCAGTCTTCAGCTACATAAATAAATCAACTGGTTAGAAATCAATCCTAACCTTAATTTATTACGAGTGCGCACTCTAAACTCATAAACGTTTATTAATTTAATATGTATTTTGCGGAATCACCCGCTATGGAATCACCCATGTACACACTAAATTAATGAAACCCCCGAAAAGGATAGGCGTCCCCATCAACTTCTCGCACAAAGAATCCACTTTGTGTATGAGCCCCGGTCAACAAAGTTTACGGAATCCACCGTAAAACCTCACGGAATCCACCGTGGCACAAAATCCACCATGAAATATGCCTCTTGGCATCATACCCCCAGGGTGGGATAGCAATTGACCTCAATTGCTATTAGCTCAATGTGGAGCTAACAGAGTGGGGAAAGCATTTAAGTCTCTAGAGTGCATCCATTGGGCTTCCTCTACAGGATGGTTTTTAAACTTGACTAAATATCTAGAATATCTTCGGCCAGTTCTAGTGGTCATAAAGTCAGTATCTATGATAGCTTCAGGTTCAAGTATTTCAGTCTCTTCATCTAACAAAGGTGGGTTTTCATAAACAGGGTGTACAGGTAATTGGCCTCTAAAGGGTCGTAATAAACTAATGTGAAATGTGTTGTGAATTTTCCAGTGAGGTGGTAATTCTAACTTGAATGCATTGTCATTAATTTTGTGAATAATCTTAAATGGTCCATAAAATCTAGGTGCTAATTTCACAACTGGATGTTTATCTACACTTTGTAATCTACGTTTTTCTATTTTCAACCAAACATAGTCATCAATTTTGAAATTCATTGCTTGTCTTTTCTTATTGCCTTGTTTGGTATATGATTGTTGGGCTTTGGCAATCATGTCTTTAACCTCATCAAAAATAGTAGCGTGCATAGTAGCAATATCATCAGCACTCTGAATTCTATTTGATAAAGATACAACAGGTGTAGACAATCTATAACCATAAATCACTTCAAACGGTGCTTTCTTTGTAGATGTGTGTGGTGTATTGTTATATGCAAACTGTAGTAAATGCAAATGTGTGTCCCATGTCTGTGGTTTAGAAATAGTGTAAGCACATAAAAGATCTAGAATAGTACTGTTAGTGGCTTTTGTTTGTCCATTAGTTTCAGGATGAAATACAGATGAGAAGTCAATCTTTGTTCCTAGGTTAGCAAACAAAGTAATCCAAAAGTTGTTACAAAATCTAGAATCATGATCAGAAATAATAACTTTTGGTAATCCATGATCAGTGAAAATAGTTTTCAAAAACAAATGTGCTGCCTGAGATACTATTAAAGTTTTCTTACATGGAATGAAATATGCTTGTTTACTAAACTTGTCTACTATAGTCCAAATCATGTCATGGTTAGCTTTAGTATTAGGTAAACCAATAATAAAATCCATAGAAATCTGTTCCCATGGTCTTGATGGAATAGATAAAGGCATAAGTAATCCATACTGTTTACCATGATGTCTCTTAACTCTTTGACAAATCAAACATTCAGAAACAAAGTTAGATACATCAGTGTCCATATGTGGCCAATAAAAATCTTCAGTCAATGTACGTAAAGTAGATATGATACCTCTATGACCTTGGTATGGAGGACAATGAATCTCATTCAAAACAAAAGATCTAAATGGAACTGTAACACATAATCTGTTTTCATAAAACATGAATCCATCATTATAAGATAGTGAATCAATAGGAATCCAGTTATTTCCAACTAATTTATTCCAATCAGCATGAAAAGTAATGTCCTGATGATAAGTATCTTTCATAGGAGTTAGAGAATCAAATGATATAACAGAGATATTATGAATGGTCGGTCTTCTACTTAATGCATCGGCCACTACATTTTCTTTACCTGGTTGATATTGGATAATTGGATGAAAACTCTGAATAAAGGCTACCCATTTGATATGTCGGTCAGATATTTGGGATTGGCTAAGTAAATGTCTAATACTTTGTTGATCAGTCTTAATCATAAACTCAGAATCCATTAAGTAATGTTTCCATTGTCTTAAAGCTTGTACCACAGCTAATAATTCTTTATCATATGTGGAATATTTAAGTTCGGAGGGTTTCAGTTTACAACTAGAATAAGCTATGGGATGATTATCTTGCATAAGTACGGCTCCTATTCCAGATCCACTAGCATCAGTAACTACTAAAAAGAATGGTCTATTAAAATCAGACGGTTGTAATACAGGAGCATGGGTTAATGCATGTTTCAATAAATCAAAGGATTTCTGTTGATTATTAGACCAATGATAAACAATGCCTTTCTTTAAAAGTTTAGTCAAAGGCAAAGCAAGTAATGAAAAATTTCGCACAAATTTCTTGTAAAAACTAGCAAGACCTAGAAAAGATCGTAACTCATGCACATTTTTAGGTATAGGCTAGTTCAATATTGCTTCTATCTTCTTAGGGTCAACCTTAATACCATCTGATGATACAATATGACCTAAATATTCAATTTCTATTTTAAAAAACTCACTCTTTTCCGGATTAGCATACAATTGATTATCTTTCAGCAACTTGAAAACCAAGGACAGATGTTCATAATGATCTTTCTCATTTTTACTAAACACGAAGATATCATCAAAGAATACAATAACACAATGCTGATATTTCAAAAATATACGATTCATCGTTCTACTAAATGTAGCAGGTGCATTAGTCAATCCAAAAGGCATCACTAAAAATTCATAATGACCAAATTGTGTTCTAAATGCAGTCTTGAATATGTCAGACTTATCTAATCTCACCTGATGATAACCGGATTTAAGATCTATTTTACTAAATATGGCAGAACCTTGCAGTTTATCCATAAGGTCATCGACTCTAAGAATTGGATATCTATTCTTTACAGTGATCTTATTTAAAGCTCGATAGTCAATGCACATACGATAAGTATTATTATTATTCTTTACCAACAAAACAGATGCACCAAATGGAGAACTACTAGGTCTAATCAATCCTCTATTTAGTAATTCCTCAACTTGATTTTGAATTTCTTTCTGCTCTATCTGGTTATGCCTATATGGTGCTTTACAAGGTGGTTGTGTACCAGGAATTAAATCTATTTTGTGGTCTTTTGGACGTGAAGGAGGTAAACCAGGTGGTAGATCTTCTGCAAAACAGTCTTTAAATTGTGCAAAAAATTCTTTATGCCTAGGGTGCATATGTTGTTCTTTAACTTACAGTTCATTCACCCAAATTAGATCAGATTTACTACTTTTGCGTAATGCACGTTTAGCTTGAGTATGAGAAAGCAGTGGAAAAGCATTAGATGCATGCATACCATACAATGTAATATGTTTTCCTTGAAAATGAATATTAATTGAATGTGTGGAATAATCTATATTAGGGTTATGCTGATGACACCAAGGCATACCTAAAATAATATCATTGGACTGTAATGGTACAACTAGAAAATTCCTTCTTTCAGTGTATTCACTAATTTGAATTTCTAAATCATGCAACTCTTGTGTTCCATTATACCTTGTGCCTAAGAATGCTGCTTTAATGCGATAATGCGTAAGTACACTCTGTAATTTCAATTCTTTCACTAACTTTGCAGAAATAAAATCATGAGTACTACCATCATCATGCAAAATAATCTTTTATTTTCCATGCACTAAACATTTCATTATCAATAAAGAATGTGGAGTTGGCATACCTGGTAAAGTATCCGAAGGAGTAGTAATGTCGTCTTCATCTTCCATGAAATCAGGCATTTCTTCATGTTCTTCATCTTCCATTGCTCCAAGATAGTTGATATGGACAGGTGGCTTCTTCGATTGGCAATTGGCTGGTAGATGTCCAGGTTGGTGGCATTTGTAACACACTATAGGTTTGTCTTTAGATACATTGTTTGCAATGGCAGGAAGTCTAGGAATATTAGGATTTGGCTGTGAAGTTGGCTTAGGGTTTTGATTGGTATTGGATGGTAAAGCAGGTGGTTTTGCCCAAGACTTATGGAAAGATGATGAAGGAAAACGACCTTGATTAAATCTTCTAAAATTTGAATTGAATTGCTTAGATCCATAGTTACCATTGGCTTGAAATTGCTGTGGACTCTTGTCTCTTCCTCAAAGCTTGTCTTCAGTGTCATGAGCTAAAGAAATTGCGTCTTCAAGAGTTGTAGGCTTGAACATATTGACTTCAGCGTAGTAATGCCCAAGTAATCCAGACATATACTTGCGCTTGTGTGTCACTTTAGGTACGTCTTCAAGCATGCGTAACTGGAGTAATGCATTCCAAAAGCGTTCGGTGTACTGAGGAATAGACTCACGATCTCTTTGCTGAAGAAGGTCCCATTGCTTTATGGCTTTTTCATGGAATTGTGGGGGAAGAAAATTTTGCATAAACTTCTTCTTGAAATTCTCCCAGGTAGTGGGACAATCTATGCTCTTACGAACCACGGTCCACCAAAGAGATGCTCTATCCACTAAATGATTAGTGACACACTTGATTTTATCTTTTTCAGCATATGTTTCCTCATGAAAGTAATCATCAAACTGACTGATGAATTCAAGAACAGTTTTTCCATCTCGAGTGCCATTGAAAGTACGGAATTTGAAATTTCTTTTACTTATCTTCTTCTTTGCGGATGGATCCGAGCTTCGAGAGTCGCGTCGGATAGTATGTCGGATAAGATCTTCAGATTGTGGTTCCTCTTTGTCATAGTCGATCTTTGTAAATTAGCCAATTGAACTTGCAATGCTTGCCGGGCTCATCGTTCTTCATCCAACTGCATCATAATTAAATCCAGCTTTTGCTCCATCGTAGGTTCAGGAAGATCGCCTTCAGCCATTAAATCATCCATATGTAGTTCCGTCATCCTACAAAACTTCAAAAGACCTTACACTCTCAAAATCCAATTAGCGGGATGAGCGTAGCTCAAGATCGGGTGTGCAAGGCTTATATATTTTTGTGTGTGGCTTTCACAATCTTCGTCTTTGGCTATTGCGGGATTTGCAATCTTTGAAAAATCTGCGTTTTGACCTTCTGCATGTGCTGAAACTGGTTCAGCAAGTCTAGATATGCGAACAGTACCTTCGAGAGAACAACTTTGCAGTTCGGTACTTCTGCGCAAGAACAGTGCTTCTAGGAGTTTTGAACAGAAGTCAGCTCTGACTTCAAGTTACTTGCCAGACTTGCAGAGTAAGTAATTTTTGACTTGCAGAATTTAGACTTGTAGACTTTGTAGATTTTGTGTGACTTGACTTAGAGCAGTAAGCTTAAAACTTAAGTAGCAAACGACGTCGAATTTTAGGGGGGGGCCGTTTTTCACGCCGAAAATTTCGGATGATACCGCCCTATTGCCGTTTTGTTGATCTGAAGCTTAGTAAGCTTCTAATTAAGCTTTTTAAAGCTTAAAACTCAAGCTTAACTATTTGAAAGATATGGCTTATCTCTGTATGTTGACGACTTGAAGAAGAGGATGTAGGAGTGGTCATCCGCCGTTGCAGGCCGGTCCTTCGTGATCAGAGGTTGGAAACGGAGGTTCTTGACTACCAGGAATCCACCCATATCTACCGTTCCCGATGAGATTGACCGTAGAGCTCAATCGTTCCAGGAGCTCCGCCTTCGCACAAGATGGGTAGCGATTGGAAGCTCTCGACTTCGCTCTGATACCACTGGTGCGCAGATCAGATGCCGTATGCTTGCTTAGTGAATGCCGGAAGGTCTCCAAGAACAAAAGAACTTTACTTTTTGCACAAAAGTACTCAAGGTAAAAAGCATGCACGACATGAACAAGAGACCAATTGGATGCAATCTCCCCCCATGCCTTGTGTGAGCGCTCCACAAAGCATGTATTTTAGGTATTAATCATCTTCAAGCTCAAATAATAGCCCAAATTACAAAATAGCACGCTTTTGGCTTTTGAGTTTGCTTTAGCATAAAATAGAAATAAAGCTAATGGGCGACGTCCAAAGAGTTAGGCATACCCAATACAATGTCCAAATACAAATATCATAATCGTGCACCCATGTGCATACAAAATAATAAAGAAATATCCAACGCCTCAATAAATAGGCGCGACAAAATATAGGCGCCATGCCTAAGGTATGTGCCCATCAAAATATAAGTGATAACTCGAATACTCGCTATCCTCCAATGCTTTCCTCCGCCACTACTGCTATCTCTACACATCAACTGAAGCATTCACAATCGTTAGTAAAATAATACAATTAAACCGACAAAAGTGAATACCTAGCCGTCTTCAGCTACATAAATAAATCAACTGGTTAGAAATCAATCCTAACCTTAATTTATTACGTGTGCACACTCTAAACTCTTAAACGTTTATTAATTTAATATGTATTTTGCGGAATCACCCGCTATGGAATCACCCATGTACACACTAAATTAATGAAACGCCCGAAAAGGATAGGCGTCCCCATCAACTTCTCGCACAAAGAATCCACTTTGTGTATGAGCCCCGGTCAACAAAGTTTACGGAATCCACCGTAAAACCTCACGGAATCCACTGTGGCACGAAATCCACCGTGAAATATGCCTCCTGGCATCAAAATGTATGTGACTCTTCTTTCTACACTATTGCTTCTCTTCCAAGTTTCCCTATCAAGGACAAGGAATACATACTGCTATCAAACATCCAAAGGCTCTTCAATCTTAGGGAGGATTATCTTTTAGCGATCATTGCAGAGGCTTTCGATGCTACAAATGGTATTGTTGATGTCAAAAATGAATCGAAAGAAGAGTTACTTAAATTGGATACTGAAATTACAAATGACAAGTTTATTGAAGTAGGGGATGCCCTTTCTCTTTGTTTTAACAAGGCAAAGAATGCTAAGAAAGAGTATGGGATTACTAATGAGGAGTTCAACCGCCTTCAAGACTGACTTGGAATTTCCAATTTTGGAAGAGAGGAGTTGGAGTATATTAAAGAATTAGAATATACCAATGACTCGGCACAATCATCAATTAATATATAGAATCCAACTAAGCTAGCGAATGATGAAAATCAATTGGTACTA